>NW_010972720.1:8327664-8412304 GCF_000737465.1 Haliaeetus leucocephalus
TTACCTAGCAAAGAGTACACTTGTCCAAGCCATGAGACACCAGCTTCTCGAGGAGTGTGCCATGAGAGACAGTGTCAAAGGCCTTGCTGAAGTCGAGGTAGATAACATCCACAGCCTTTCCCTCATCCACTAGGCAGGTCACCTGGTCATAGAAGGAGATCAGGTTGGTCAAGCAATTGACCTATTCATACAGGGTTGGTCTTGCTCAAAGGTGTCCTCTCCCAACAGCAGTTCAGCTGCATGTCTTTAAAGCTTCAGGCAGGAGGACATGTGCCTATGCAGCCTAAGATGAGCAGTAAAACCAGTTATGCTGGTTGGTAGTTTGTAAAGGACAACTCTATAAGGAATTGGGAAACAAATTTGCCCAGACATGGAGGAAATCCTTGAAGAAATATTAACAGAGCTCTCCAGTTCCTGGCAAACTGCCATTTACTCTGTTGTTCTTAAAGAAAGGACTGTGTGATTACTAGCAACCAACTCCTAGTTTAACCTGGTGCTATTAACAGAAAATGTAAGGGCAGCTTCCAGAACTAAGGACTCAACTACAAGAAACTGAAAGTTTGCATAAACATTTAAGCAATGATGATGAAGATCTAACTAAACTTATGGGACATTTTGAGCTACATAGGGTAGTGTTTTTGCAGAAAAGAGAGACTGGTTTTAGTCTAATATGAAATCTGAAACTAACAGTCATACAAGAACCCTTCTACTGTGTGGTTTTCTAGCTCTGGTTCCAGATAAGGGTATAAAATAATTCTCTTAATCCTTGAACTAAAAAAAGAGATTCATCCTCCCCCTACTGACTTTGATAGAATTAAAACTTGTAACAAAGACAACTGGAAGGAAATCCCAATCAAGTTGAACAATCAAGGAATTTTTTCTTTTTCCTTGTTTACTGTTGTCCTGGTTTTGGCTGAGATAGAGTTAATTTTCTTTCTAGTAGCTGGTATAGTGTTATGTTTTGGGTTCAGCATGAGAGGAATGTTGATAACACACCGATGTTTTCAGTTGTTGCTAAGCAGTGTTTAGACTAAAGTCAAGGGTTTTTCAGCTTCTCATGCCCAGTCAGCAAGAAAGCTGGGGGGGCACAAGAGGTTGGGAGGGGACACAGCCAGGGCACCTGACCTGAAGTGGCTAAAGGGTTATTCCATACCATGTGACATCATGCCCAGTATATAAACTGGGGGGAGTTGGCCTGGGGGGATCGCTGCTTGGGAACTAACTGGGCATCGGTCAGTGACTGGTGAGCAATTGTGTTGTACATCACTTGTTTTGTATATTCCAATCCTATTACTATTATTATTGTCATTTTAATATTGTTATTATCATTATTAGTTTCTTCCTTTCTGTTCTGTTAAACTGTTCTTATCTCAGTTCACGAGGTTTACCTTTTTCCTTCTGATTCTCTCCCCCATCGCACTGGGTGGGGGGGGAAGTGAGCAAGTGGCTGCGTGGTGCTTGATTGCTGGCTGGGGTTAAACTGCAACAAGCGTATACTGGTTAGTCAAAACATTCCCTTAAAAATACACAGTAAAGTAATGCTTTAGAATATTTTAGTTTTTCAATATGTTAAATGAGAAATTAAAGTGCAGAATGTGCAAAAACTGCAGGCCTAATTCTGAAGTCAAATTGCAATGAAATAAAGAGAACCTATGAAAATTAAGAAAAAGTATACTTGGAAAACAAGTCAAATTTTACATCACAGAAATTGATGTATGTGGTGCAGTGAAATGACTTCCACACGTATTAGTAACTCAAGAAATGAAGGGAAATCTGTAGCAGCAGCCTATCTATCTATGTTTCTATCAAATTAATGTTAAAAAGATTATTAATCTCATTGATAAAACACATATTGAATTCAAGTGGAACAGAAGACCAATAGTGAGCTCTTCTGAAAACATCACATATTTTCATCAATGCTTACACATTTGGTGATGTGTTACAGTATATTCATTCAGCATGAATGAATCTTACAAGTCTGGTTTGCAAGCTGCTAAATATGTCGGGTGATAAAAGATGTGTACAGAAACCTTTTTGTCACCTAAAATAAAACAACTTTTTTAATCAAAGAGTAAATTAATATCCAAATATTTTGTGCTATCTTATATTTATAAACAAGGTATATGCATGTAAGATGATTATACTTGTAGATGTATGACTGACGATGAAAATCTTAGATTCTCACACTGATCAAAGGGATTGCTTATTGCAATTTCAGTCTGATTCTACAGACATTGTATCTCCTATATTTTATAAAACAGATTTTAATAAGTGGTTTGGAAAATTACATTCCACGGTATTCTATTTTGATTTATTATCTCTAATGCTGGTTTATGTAGCACATGCAATGCTACAGAAGATTAAAATTAATAAAAACTGCAGTCAAGAACCAGCTGTAGAGTTTAGGCATTGAATAGGTTCTTAGATTAACAGAAATAGTGTGAAACTGAAAATTTACAGGCCTTGTGCATTAAACCTCTGTGTGCCCTTTATAAATACTTCATGTGCTGAAGAAAACTTAAAAAAACCAAACCCACAGGAATTTGATGAATGTTCTTGAAATGAGTTAAACTTATTATTAGTGAAGTGTCATTGTTTTTACTATCATAGATTCCCCAACTCTTTATGCATGATCCTTTCTCTAAGGAAAAGGGCAGAATACTTAATGAACTCTGATACAAAAATGCTTGCCTCTATGCTGAATCAAATAAAAAAAAAATGAAAAATGCTGCAAGATGGTTTTATCAGACCAGCTGTAAAAGGAACATTGATTTGTCTTTGAGATCACATAGTAAGTTTATGTCTTAGGAAACTCATTGGTACTCCTGATTATCCATGGTATTGTGTCCCATTAGGTAAAGCCTTTACTTTGCCTATTGCCAGTTTCAACAGGCAAAATGTTAATACTCAGAAAGAAGGGTAACATGATTATGAGGAGGAAATTAATAGCTGAATAAACTGAGTTTAATTTTACAATAGGGTACTATAAGAACAAGTCCATTTTTATTCAAAAGTTCCACCTTCTGAAATGGGTCCTGTTGTCTTTACAGGGGGAGAACAGAAAACTTTAAAGTGGCCTTTACACAGCATAGAAAATCATTCCAGCAGCAGTTCAGTGGGCAGCGTTAGAAGTCTGTCAGCATTTCCATTATAAACTTGTATTTTCTGGGGTTTATAACTTAGCTGTAAAATTCACTCCAGACTGGAACTTGGCATGAAAGTTCTCACAATCAAGTATTGTATTTTTAATATACTTATATAGGGAATATACTTCAAAGTGAACTTGGAATGTACTAAAGGGATTCTGAAACTTCTTTTTTATAAAGTTAACTCAAGACCAGTTTAACAGTGAAAAAAACCCACCCTAAAACCTGAAAAATACTTGAAAACTAAACCCAGCATTTACAGGAAGGGACATATGAAAGCTCAAAACCTTCAATTTTGCAGCAGGCTTGTGACAGTACAAGAAGGAGAAAAATTTTTAATGTGTTGTATTGATGTCCCGTAACTGAAAAACAACATTTTCTAACATTCACTCTAGAGCAAAGCAGTTGTTAGGAGTGTGAATCAGAGAGAGGACTGAAAATTAAAAGAAGGGAAGACAGAAAAAAAGCAACTCTTTTTGAAAAGATTCCTTCAGGATTTGTTCAGAGATAATTATTCCTTATTTAAATGGTATCATCCTGCCTTGTTTGACATGGTCACAGCTCAAGCTAGAACAACTTCCACCTTCACTTGACTGAAACGATATCCTTTTGATGATGGCTTTTGTGTCTGTGGCATGTTGAAGAGCCATTTGCAACCTCCCCATTCGGCCTTGGTCCCCATTAGGTCTGGGTTGAACTGGCCAGCCTGTATGTGAACTCCTATCACGTAGGAAGTCCTATTGTGTTTGGACACCTGTAGCTTTCCTGTTTGAAAGGCTGGTCCCCAAAATGTATAAAAATCAGATAGCCTCATTAAAAAAAACCAAACC
This sequence comes from Haliaeetus leucocephalus, assembly GCF_000737465.1. Lineage (NCBI taxonomy): Eukaryota > Metazoa > Chordata > Aves > Accipitriformes > Accipitridae > Haliaeetus > Haliaeetus leucocephalus. Next base: position 8,331,641 of record NW_010972720.1, read on the forward strand.
AAACAAAACAAAACAAAAGGTGGAAGAGTATTTTGGCAAAAAGTTATTAGAAAAAACAAGATTTTTAATGCAACATACAGTCAATCTCACCTAAAAAATTGCAGTTATTTAGTCTTATTTTCCCATATGACTACATTACCTCTCTCTTTCTCAAAAACTTGCTTCAAAATTTTTATTGTGTCTTTGATGATTCTTATATTCTCCCTTTAGGAATGTGTTTTGATTGAAAGCTGAATGAAGAACCAGGAGGTCTGGCATGGTCCTTTAACTCTTGAATTTGTGTTGATGAAAGGCTATTTAGAATATCATTGGACAGCCAATGATCTCCTGAGCTTGTAGGAAGTTCTGTGATTTCTGAAACTGTCTTGTTCCTCACAAATCGAACCCAAGTCCTGTCAACATTTTCCAGGAAACAGCCACGAACAATTCAAGAATAGCAAATAGAATGTGCCACTTACCCATGTTGGTGAGATTGGTTTGTGTCACTGTTACCTAGCTGATGGGAGATATACAGAGTATGGGTCAATCGCCTGCTTACAAGACTATTAGTTAGTTCTAAAATCATGTAGAAAAGATTACTGAAAAGGTCTACTAACTTTTAAAATATTTGGGGTATAATCACATCTGACTAACAGTTTAAAAATATTATATAACACAATTCATTATGCTTTAGTTTATATTGTAATGAAACCTGAAAAACATGTTCATCCAAGAAGTAATTCAAAATTAAAAGACTGAATCAAAACCCAGAGTCCAAGATCCTTGAAGCTTGCATATTAGGTTAGAAACCCTAGTTTAAACCCAAGCTTAAATAAGAATTAAAGTTCATAGTCTAGGTACATTTCTAATCATTGTAATTATAATGATCATGTTTTCCTTTTTCATGGCTTTTTCATTTTATGGTCATTCTGTGTCTTCATAAGTGGAGGTCCTCTCTCATAAGCCAAAAAATCTTTATTGTTTTCCTGACTTATTTTGAGTCCAGTTATGTTTATAGAATTGTTGTCTCCCAGTCATTGACAGTAGGTCATTTGATGACGACATTGTAGTCATCCATACTAATCTACGCACATTATGAGTTTTTTCTTAATTGAACTTTATTGCACACATCTTTTATGTTTAGAGACATTAAAAGCAAAACAACTACAAGCCTATTAAAAATGTTTATTTTGAATAAGGGACTTTTGAAGTTTGAAAAGAAGTGTTAATTGTTTCTTCTGATAACAAATAAAATTTCTTATTTTTTTTAATAAAATCTGATTAAGTTTCATCTCACAGCACCTGGATGAGTGATTTCATAGTAAAATTGCACTGATATCATAAGTTCATGTCAACCATAGCTTGAAATCAAACCAAAAAAAAGAAAAGTAGCAACAAAGAAAAAGAACATAAATAATCTACATTACTTTCTTTCACCTAAAACTGAGCAGATGTTAGCTCTTTCTGGAGTTAAGCTACCATTAGGCATTTACAGGACTATTCATATTCCACAAATTACACACAGGAAATTCAATTCTTTTTTAAGTGGCAGCACTATTTGCACCACAACTACCTCGTTTGTTGGTGGGTTCCTCAAAGGCTTAAGTAAAAAAAAAGTTTCAACTTAATGTTTAAATTCCAGGGTATCATGAGTCATAATGTATCTATTCACTGTCATATAATGTGTATTGCAACATATTTATGGTGTGGAGAAAGAGCAAGCTGTAGTTTTCTTATGTGAAACCAGGGACAAAGTGATTTTTTTCCATGGATTTCAAAGACTGCAGGAATTAAGGAAATTACTATTAAAAATAAATTCCATTGAATTGAGTTCTATGGAGATGTTACTTGTTTACTCTTTTGAAATGATGAGAAGAACCAGGGAATACGAAATGATCACCACATAATATCTGTTAGAAAATTATTTATGGTGCTGAAGGAAGTATAAAAGGTATGACCTTCAATGTAAGCAAAATTGTAAACCAAACAAAAATGTATCTTGCAGTTCTGAAGTACACATTTGATGTCTTCCTTTATTTAAATGTGTTTTCATCTCCTCCTCACTGGCTGATACTTGTGAAGGTGACAGGATTCTGATATGATCATATTTGTAGCCCAAAACACATATATAGACCTAATAAGACATTCACCTGAACCTTGGAGAATTAATCTGAAGTGAACCTGAATGTTTTTGATACTCAAAAGTGTTTTCCTCCAATACAGAATTTCAGTGGAAAAAGATTTTTTTCTTTTATTGTTTCATTTTCCAGTTCGTGTAGTTCACTAATATTAAAATGTTTTCCTAATGATTCCCTGTTAGCCAGAAATTAGCTAAAACATTAGCCATATACTCAATATAAAACATACTAAATGGTACAGCAGAATAAGAATGAAGATTGAACTTCAGTAAATTAAAGCTAAAATGTCAATTTTCAGCATCATATGACTAAGTACTACAGTTTTTAAAATACTGCAATAGTTTAAGGAGTAGTACAGCTTATTGTTAATTTGATTTGGAGGTCCATTTAGTTCATGCTGGAACTGAACGTTAATGGATCTTGCGTGCACTATCAGATTTTCCTGGCCAGTAGCATTTTGACCCTTCCATACAAATTTGCATCATATTTTCTGAATCAAGTAGCTGATGCTACTCATGGAAGTTTTAAACAATGTCATAAAAACACATATTGAACAATTTCTTAGGTCATGAATGCAAAGAGAAGCCTACATTTAAAAAAACAAACAACAAAACCAAAACAACAAACAAAACCAAAAAAACCCAAGGCCTTTTAATAAAGAAGCAAGAAACTGAAGCTCATTTTAGGATCTTAAATTATCTCTGAACATAAAAATGGAAATAGTGACACCGTGACAAGATAGATAAGTTTTCTGCTTTGCAGAAACCAGATTTATTTTTAGGAGGTATGAATCAAATCTGTGCTGAGAGGCCAACTTCAAAAAACAAAGGAAGAATTGGCAGTGAGAGGTTTTCACCAATTTGTCTAAAGTGAACCCATCCACAGTGTTTCATCCTAGCAGAGTGCCTAACTGTGAAAATTGTTCAAAGAGTAGCTCTCCTTGGCTTGCCAAAAGGGGATTACAAACTGAAGTCAGTGTTGCAGGAAATGTCACCTACCCTTCTGAAAGACTAACAATTAATCAAAAAAAGCCTTTTGTTCATCTAAAAAAATAACTGTACTATAGTTGTTATTCTTTATTTAACAAGCTAAGTAGATAACGTACAGAATATTTCACTGTAATTATTTTATTTTAATTTCTGCTGGATTAGCTTGTAAGGGAATGTAATGAACTGCCTTTCAGTTTGTGCTCACAAAGGGGCATGAAACCTGGCTAAAGGAAAGTAAGTGATAATTGATGAGGTTGTACTCAGTTTATTGTGACAGGGATTGTAGCTTAGCGTAGAAGGAGTTTTTAAAAGAGATTAAGGTTTTTGTGATTTCTTTAGTCATTTTGGTCCAAAACAACAACAAAAAACAACCCAGTAACAAAGCAGAACTAGGAAAAATAATCATTCTCAGGTCCCATATTACTACACTGTGTTTTAAACTAATGGAAGCAAGCCTATGAAACCAGCATAGTGGGGATGCTTTTTGTCTGCATATTTGCTCTTCTCCTGTTTTAATCATCTCTCAAGAGACATGGGCAATAAATACTGTCTGTGATGAGAACACTTTATCACACTATTGAAAGAAAGTTATCTCCCCCTGGGACACTCCCTGCCTTCTGGGTATTTATGAGTATGGTGATAATGTCACTTCTTCCAGGAAAATTACAATTAATTATGTATAGTTGTTTGCTATTCTAAAAAGACCAGGGAGACTAAGATTTACACGATAATATATTTGCAAAAGCTGTTTTCTCTGCCTCCTCTAACACTAACATTCAGGGAACATTACGATGTCACAAACCATAAAGGCAATAATATTCACAGGTCAGAAAAAACCACACTTTAGAGTTTATGCTTTAATACTAATGTACAATGTGCACCTGAAGGTTTCCATTCAGAAAATCATCCTTATTTAGAAACGGCAGTCCAGCAAGGGCTTAAGTTTTGCTGAACACAATGAAGCTAACGCTCACGCTTCTAGGCTTGCCTGAGCTGGAGACAGCATTCAAGTCTTCAGCATTACAGGCCAGGTGGTGCGTTTCACATTGACTTGCCCTTTCTTTTAATAGATTTACTACAAAGCCTAGCAGAATTGGAAAGCAGTGTTTGTTGGAAATTTTTCTCCTTTTTTCTTCCTTTTGATGTTTTAAAGGCTTGATTCAAAGCTTGTTGAAGTCAACGGGAACATACAGCGGGTAAGTTATCGAACAAGTTTTGGAAATGCTAAATGCCTGTGACTCTTACAGCGTTTGGGCACCATCAGTATCTCTGAAAACTATTCGGATCAATGCAGGCACGATCCTCGAATATTATGAGAGCCACCGTTTGTAATAATTAACGCAAGCACCTATTAACAACCTTTGGTTCGCGTACAAACGCTCCAGCACACATCAAATAGAGCCCCGGTAGCGTGCAGTGCCTAGGCTCGAGGAATAGCTCCTCTAACCATGAGCTGTAACAACCCGGGTTGGGGAAGGGCCAAGCCGTGAGCCCTCCTCGCAGGCTGCGAGCATTCCCAGCGTGCCTCGCAAGCCTCTGCACTCCCCGGCCCGCTTTCATCTTCCTTCACCTCAGGCTCCAGATGTGGGAGGCGGCAACGCGATGGGAGTTCAAAGCGGCAGCCCACGAAAAGGGCTCGTCGAGGCTCCTCAACGGGGAGGCCCTGGCTGGCAGATCCCCTTCCCCGTCTGCAGCGCAGCGCAGTGCAGCGGCCTCTCCTCCGCACGCCGCCCTGATGGGCCAGGTGCAGCTGGCGGGCAGATTGCGAGCCCTACCAACAAGCTGCGTCTGGTAGAGGAGACGGTGGAAAGCCTGGGAGATCAAAGGACGCGAGGTGTGGCGGCAGCTCCTGGCTCCGAGCCTCGCCTGCTGCAGCTGCTTGCTGCCATGAGGCAAACCGGGCTGTGCAGATTGTAGGTGTGTTAGGTTTGGGGGAAATGGGAGTCTCCGGTGCCGCTGCGCTCAGGAGCCCATACACGCCAGGGGTAAAGGGCTGGGAATAGGAAAAGGAGTCAACGGAAGGACGTGGGTGGTGGACTAGGGAGGTGGATGGCGTCCGTCAGAGGAAGAGCTCCGGAGCTGCAGCCCTGCACCTCTCCTTCCGCGGTCCGGGTGGGAAGGACGCTGCAAGGTGGCACGAAGCTCACGGGATTTGGACATCCAGCCAATATAGATACTAGAAGTGTGAAATACTCAAAAGAGGTTTAGAAATCTGAGCCAAAGCCCTGCTTGCTACTTGAATGATATTTTATGGTCCCGAGTGGAACATGAGTGTATTACTCTTGCTGTTTCCCTGCCAGCACGTATCGCATTACTTTATTTAGCCTCTGTTTGCAGTAAACATAAGCTACTCTTGTGTTAAAAGTAAAGTAAATCTGAGATAGTTTTATCTTTTTCAGGTAAGAAAGCTCAATATTTGCTGGCAACATTATAAGAAATGGATTTTGCAATCTGTTGACACTTTAATTCCTCCACAACCCCCAGTTTGCAAAGCACAATAATGAATGTATTGGAATTTTTAAAAGGTGGAATTACACTTTTTTCTAGCAAACAAAGATGGCTTGAATGGAAATTTTTTGCTCTATTTTTTCCTCTTCAGGCTGTCCAAATGTAGAAACCGTGTTTGCACCACTTCATAAACAACAGTGAGCATTTGAAAGAGAAATGAGCTTTTGGTCAAAGAAGTAACAAAGAAAACACTGAACCATGAAAAAAATATTTAAGTCTTACAGAAATTTCCATGAAAAATAAACTCAAATGTACACATGACAAAGCATGTCTTCCCTGGATGTGAAAACTCAAAGCAATTTTAAAAAAGAAAAGAAAACTAAAAACCGTGCCACACAACTTTTAAAAGCTCACGAACACCCCAGCTCCCGTAAATAAATAAATATAAGTTTTGTAGTGCTAAAGCATACAGAAGGCTCATGTATCAGGATGAAAAGGTGAAGACTTTTTAAATTGGGCCTTTTCTGAGGCAATACATTTCTTTTATTTCCTATTCTCTTTTTTTTAGTAAATGCTATTACTTTGAAACTCTCCTGGCATTTTGCAAGCAATAAAAAAGGCAAACAGTGTTCTTTTCTGTAAATTGCTCCTGTCTAGTCCTCTGTATGCTTGCTTAAAAGGAATATGTAACTACTTCCATTCTGCTGCTTTTCAGTTTGATAATTGTTACATTTGCAGGCAAATAAAGTCACAGAAATTTCCATAAAGACATAGGACTAGTGCTACACAAAACACAGTTCAGACATTTTCCTTTCATTTCATACTTTATCCTTTTTCCTTCAGGAGAACACTAGACTCAGACTCAAGCAAAAGCTAAAATGAACCTTCCTCTGACTTTGATGAGATTAGTAATGTGTTTTTCTTTAATTAATCACAGCAATCACTTAATATTAGGGATACTGATCTTTTCTTTAGCTGGTATCCTGACCTATCTTACAAATTAGCATCTAAGTTATGAACCAATTCCATTGATAATAATCTTTCTGTCTTTTAACAACAAAAAGTAGACTGATCCAAAAATAACCATATTTATTCTTTTTCAAGGAAAATGCTTGAAAATGTTCTTTATGATTTGAACCAGTCAGTATAAATGCTTGCTTTCTGCAGACAATGTGGCAAATATAGCTAGTTTTCCAAAGGAGTTCCAGGACAACTTATCTCAGGAGAAACCATTCAATTCTCTGGCATCACAAGTTTCTCAGTGAGATAACTCCAAAGTATCCATCTTACTCTTTCTCCATCTAACAGGCTCTTAAGCTGTCTTGTTTCATAAGCAAACAAACATTTAGGCTGATCACTTGCACCTCGCACCAGTTTACCTTTTCACTGACTCTGTGTTACTGGTGGTAACACACCTAACCAGATTTTGGCATCCCTGCCTCCCTTCTAGAAACGTATACAATTTTCCATTTTATTCCCCTGAAAAAAAACCTTAATTAACAATGTATATCCCATGGAACTTTCTACATTTTCAACTTTTGTGTTTCTGCAAACACCGGTTACAAGTAAAAGGAAATAGAAAATTTTGTTCAGAGCGTTCCCAGTTTTTGCAGAGTTCTAGTAAATATGCTGCTGTCACCTAGCAACTTTATTTTCTCTCCTTTTGGTATTGGAATGTCAATATGTGGAGAATGGTAAACTATCAGCCAGCTCTCCTTGAAATAAATCTTCAAGAAATCCCACATGAAACTGACTTAATTCTGTCTCCAGGAAAATAACTCAGAAAAGAGACTTGCTGTAATAAGGTAATGTTTTTCAGCTGGTGTTTCAGGTGAGCTTGCAGGTCTGAATTCTCTACTCCTGAAGGAGTTTTCCACAGCATAGGGTTCATTTGGACCCAGCTTCAGAAAAGCATTTAGGGAGTGCTGAAGTACATCTGTAAGTGGTAAGCACCTAAACAGAGCCCTAAATGTGAGTACATTAAATGTATGTTTAGACTGAAATGTGTGTGCTTAACTTGGAGGGATTTACAGCTAGTACTGTAAAGATCTTCGAGATTTCAGTCATACACTTTCTAACTTGCTTTTGAATCCTTAATTAGTTGCTGAATCAAAACCTCCATGTTTTGTCAAAACAAATTAATTGGTGGTTATGTCTGTACTTTGTCAAAGTAACAGACCAGTAATTTAATATTGAAAGGAATCTCTGGACAACTGTCATTGCTTACCCTGGTAATGTCTTGCACAAACAAGGGATGTTACTTCTACAAAATATATCTGTCTGTAAAAAAAATATTCTGCTCTTCTTTATATATTTGTCTGGTTTTACTTTTAAATCAGAGACAAAATAAAAAAGAGACAGAAATAAATAATAGAAACTTAACCTTACTACTTTAGCATAGAGATGCAACTAGTCAACATCTGAGCAATCTTAGTATGCAGTTGTAATAAAATAAGATAAATCAATACTTTGGAGCAGATGCAACACAGACAAGCAAGGATGCAAAGTCTGAAAGGATGTAGAATCTCTTGGAAAGAAGGGGAGGAGAAAAATCGGCTAGAGGAGACAAATGTATTTGGTACCCTTCCTCAGTTGTCTGAAAAGGCATAACAGATTATTTCAAACTCTTGTAGTTATACAATGTGTGTTAACACCAGCATGTCTTGAAATATTCTATAATCGAAAGTAACGTACATGTATGTATATTCACTTAAAAATAAAATTAAAAATATAATTTCAGTAATCTTAGCAATTCACAATCCTTCCTAACCGAAGATCTCCAGTCCGGTTCTTCCTTTCTAATCAAGTACTTGTAGCCTGTCAGGATCTGGTTTGGGGTGTAAACCTCCATCATTACTGAATGATTGCTTGATATTCTAACTGCTTCATTTCTTTCTAAGTACAATCTACTATTTTAACAATGTAAGACACGACTCAAATGGCATTGATATTAATTTCCTGGGAGTGGTTATTTCTACTGAGTTTGAATTTTAGCTGCTACAAGAAACTTTTTATATTTAAATGTCTATTATTTGGGACTTTCTAATGTCAGTGCTGCAGATACAGTTGGCCTCTAAAATGCCGGGACATTTATAACTTTCTTAGAGAGACAATAATGCTAAGGAATTTCCCTTGTGTTAAAATTCAAACCATCCACTTACAGACTGTCCCTGTAAGAGTAATAGTACGGTTTGTTAATTGTTCAGCATTCAATCCTTGTGTGAGTTCAAGACAACCCAAAATGTGCAAACACAGGGAAATATGACAGTTCCTGCCTGACTGAGTGTATGGTTTGAACAAAAGATTTTGTAAGGACAGACTGGCAAGAACAAGGAATATCATAAGACTATTGCTTACATGATTAGTAGAAGGTGCACAGCTGTCAAATTTGTTAAATATATCATGCTTTTAGGAAGAGATTTGAGAGATGGGAAGGATATAAAGGTTTGCACTTATTTATATACTGCACCTCCATATGGGGATCAGCATAAGAAAGCACAAAATTTCTTTGAAAATCTGTGAAGTGTTTGAGAGCAGTTGAAGTCTTGAGTCAGTCAGAAACAAGTCAGCCTTTCCAAGTTGAATGAGAGGAAATAGTGAGGAAATAGGGAGAATCATTAAGAGTGAAATTGAGTAGTTTTAAGCTCAAAATTATAAAGGAGCAGGAGTCAGTGGAGATATGTTGTGCTGGTTTTGGCTGGGATAGAGTTAATTTTCTTCACAGTTGCTAGTATGGAGCTATGTTTTGATTTGTGCTGAAAACAGTGTTGATAATACAGGGATGTTTTTGTTACTGCTGACTTCTGTCATCCTAGTGTTGAAAGTTAATTTCTGTGCATGTTGCTTCCTTCAGGTACCATTTAATATGACATGAGCTGCTTGGGAAAATATATATATATATATAATGAATGTGTGAAGGTGAGGAGCTCTTTACCACATTATCATACGATACTGTCCAGAAAGGGTACCTTATGCCTTTCAACTTCAGCTGTGTCATCCCTACCAGAAGTGTATGATCAGGATTTAACTTTAATGGAGATTAACAGAGAAGACAGTCCTACCTACATGTGTTTCTTACTGCCAGACTTTTTAGCAGAGTTCCCTATGGGTTAGTAAATGAAGGTTAGCTACCATATAGGAAATAAAAACTTTATCTAATTCTTTTATACACAAAAATAGTGGGTTTACACATAATATTTTCTGTTTTCATTTCAGGTATTTGGAATCTGGAAAATGTCCTGGGCATACAGAGGACAATTCATGTGGACCTTTTGAACTGGGAATATCTAATCAGCCTCTTCCATCTTGTAGAATCTGCTGGTGGGGTGATGTTAGCAAGACATCTGGCAGCATGTTCTTGGAGTTAAACATCACTTTTATATGAAAGAGAGAGTTCATATTACTCAGGAGTATTATTTTGAACTGCTTGGATGCTCAAAGCCTGTTTCTGTTAGGCACATTTGCAGTATAGGAACACATACCTGGTAAAATGACTACAGACTTTCCTAAACTACAAAGGTCTGGTTTCCTTAATCTGGGCTTCTGCAAACTTTTTTAAAGCTTTTAGGGAGAGAAGGTGACTTTAAAATGGAAAGTGAAGGCCTGAAGTATGGTCTTCTAGTTTATATTAATTTGGTCTTATGAAATAAATGTCCTAAAATTATGTGCTGAATATATCCTTTAGTTGATGGTGAATTATGGATCTGCAATCACATTTTGCCTCCACAATCTCCTTTTCTGAGACATCTTGCATATCTATAGACGTGTGACATTCAATCCCATTCTGAACATTGGTGTATGTTTGGGGTTTTTTTTTTTTAGTTTGTTCACATTTCAGGAAACATTAACAATCAGCTCTTGAACACGATCATTTATTTCTTTTAAATGTTAATTATTCCAAGAAATCAGTGGACCTACATTCTTGGTGGCTTAACAGACTATCTTTCTATCTCTTCCAGAAGGAATATCTATTGCAAATTATCTGTGACTGATGCTGTTTTTCTAACTTTCATAGAAAAGCAAATACTACATTACTACAGCACTGTGCTGATTTTATATAATATTTTCTTAGATTATTTTAGTCATATTCCCAGATGCAATTAGTATTTGCAGTGTCTGATAATATCCTGTATGTGGTATTTAGCTTTAAGATATGTTTTGTTCTTTCTCAAGGACTAATTTGTGCAACTGATGACAGCAGAGACTGAAATCCTGAAAGCTTTTCTGCAGACATACTAAAAGATAAATTTTAGCCTAATGAGAAAAGTTTAGTTCTGCTTCAAGGTTCTTGCTTATTTGTTTTAATTTTTTCACCTTGTTTTTGTGTATTTTTTTTTGTTTGGTTTCCACCTTTCTGGTACTGAATATTATACAGACATAAATCCATTCTGAAGGGAACTAATTATTCCTCAGGGACTGAAGATACTGTTGTAAAAATCAGAAGAGGATTTGGGTTGGCTGAATTTTTCAGAAATGGCAAAGGATCTCATTGTTTCAAAGTTCTTTCTAAGATATGGTAAGACATTTGAGCCTCTGAGTCCCTGCTTATGTGAGTATGCAATTGGTAACGGCCAAAACCCAGTCATATTAGGAGACAAAACTGCAAAAGATCTAAGATTAAAATCTGAAATGAGAGTTTTAGAATAAGTCCCAGCAAGCAAAGGAGAATAATCATATAAGGTAAGAAGAAGCAGATATGTCTACCAAAGGTTCTGAAGAAGTTCTGTGTGTGGGATGACCGTAGTCTTATTCATACAGCAGGTTGATATAATATTTGAACTTCAAGTTGTTGGTTTTTTTAACTTTTAAGTGACATTCCAACTCTAAATGTTCTCTGCCTGTAGAGGAAATCTCAGATTTGTCAGAAATTAATACCATTCATCACAGAGATGTATTCAGAAACAGTGTTGTTATTTCTTATGTTTCTGCTAAGCCTTCTAATTTTCCTTCTTCCCCCTATGCATCTTCCTGACTAAGACATCATATTTTTGTTTAGTCAGAGTGTGCAGAAAGAGACTAAGTGAGGAACAGGAATGTTTGCCTCATCATTTAGTTCTGAACAGGGACAAAGCATCTTTTTCTTCCCATATGAACATTCAAGACTGAGGTTGTGTCTAGTTCCAGAAGTAGTGTGGAGCTACCAGAGTGGATTTACAGGGTGAAACAGTTTGTGCTTGATGTCCATATTAATCATGTTTTGACAGGAATTTACTTCAGATTAGCCTCAGTTTGGTTCCATGACCTAAATGACCAAATGGAGCATGTAATGTGTGCTCCTGAACTCCATCTTCTAGTTTTACTTCATCCATAAGAAATCCAGTCTGTATATTTCAGGACTGCACCACAACACAAGCCGAAGTACAGTAAGTAGATATGACCGGGACATTCACTTCAACTGTGTTCCTGAGCCTGAACAGCAATGCAAATGTAGATTGGCTTCCAGAGAAAAATGACAGAAAAAGTGTGCCTGTCTTTTACCAAAACAAAGAAAAGGTGTGAGCGTCCACTGAATTATCCAGCGTTCACTCCAATTCTACTATTCTGTGCTTTTCTTTCTAAACCAGTGGGATAAGGAAGAGGCATGATAATTTTATCCTATCTCCTGCAGTTTTCTGTTCTGTCAGGATGTCATCCCAATTGTTTTTCTTTCTTGTGAGAATTTGTTAGATTTTTCTACTCTCAAATCATTAGAAAATAAACAGAGACCCCCCCACCCCCCCCCCCCCCCCCCCCGGGATATTCCTAATAAATGAAATATGGTAAATATATTTAAGTGTAGCACCTGGTCCAATGTACAACATTATAGAATGATAAAAAGGGTATTGGAACAATTAACCAATCCATTCATGTTCTACAGGCAGATAGGAAATATTCAAGTTTTTCAAACACATTACCTGTACTCTACACAGGAATTCCCCAAAAGGCCCAGTAGGTCTTTCACAGTAATTAACACAAAGTGTGGAAGCATGTCAGACAGCAGTCAAGGGAATTCTGTGACAAGCTAAAGCATCATTCAGGAGACCAAGGTGCCTTAGTAAAATTAAGATATCAAGGATACAACAGTAGGCATGGTGAGTGACTCTTGCAGCTTCTGTAGTTCTGTATGGTAGTAAATCATAACATATACAGCAACATAAGCAATTAGAGAAACTGGAATATACAACAGGTATTTAGAGCAGGACTGATACTGTAAGCTCCTTCATAACCAAAAGATAAACAGATAGTTGGCTCTATACTTCACATATTTGGTTAGGCAGCGAAGACTGATGATATGCCTGCATTTTAGTCATCTACCTGCACTTGAGATATTATTTTAAAGGATTATGAGATATTTTTAGTGACTTTTGGTACTGATTTGTATATGCAAATAGTGAGATCTTGAAACTCCTTTGGAGGCATGTTCACTAAAACAGCTGGAGTGGATTTAAAGTAAACTAGAAGCAAGTAGAGCACACTTTTGTAGAAAAATAATTAAATATTATTTCCAGACAAGTCTACTAAATAGACAAGAAAATACAGATGACCCACAAGGAAAAAAAGCTTGCATTTTAGCCAACAATACTAAGGTCCAGAAAAAACCCCTGAATTTTATATTATTTGCAGACTTTTTTTGAAAAATCTAGAAGTGGACCCTGCAATTTATAGAAATTTGGAAGCATCAAAGCCCATGGAAAAAATGAAAATAAAGAAGTGAAAATAAACTCAGATGAAGACTGACTTCTCATGATCAACTAAAGACAGAAGATATTACTATATATACCCTGTATCACAATTAAATCTACCTGCACACAAACCCCAGGAAGACTTGTTTCCTACCTACTTGTAGTTTCAGAGAGTTTCATTATCAGGAAAAAATGCCAGTTGAATAATGCTGGAACTCTTTAACAGGGCTCCTATTAGGCTTGGTGAGTTAAAAAAACAAACACTGAGAAGAATTTAAGAGAGTTAATATTAAAGGATGTAGCAGGGACACCCCAACCCTGACAGGAGGAGGAGAGGAAAAAAAACCCAAACCCTAGAGGCCACAGGCTGAAAATTGAATTGACCAATCAAGACGTGCCAGGTACACGGAAGTGTTTACCTTTTGGCTGTTGGGGATTAAAATGACCACAGATCAGATTTGACAAGAGTATAAACGGGGTCCCACCAGAGGACATTTTGAGTCAGTCCTCCTCGGAGCAGCGGGTCTGCAGTCGAGGACTCTCCCCTTGCATTGCGATGCTGCCCTAGGTAACTCCTTGAGGTTGAGAGCCCTCATCTTTTAGGTGAGTGATATGTGCATTTTGAGTCATCATTTTAAATCTTAAGAATTCTTAAATCTGCTGTGTAGTACTAATTCCCCTTACATCATTGAGCCTGTGGTTTACAAATGTTATCGGAGTTCTAACTAACTTTTTACTGAAGAATAAATCTGAGTTTTAACATCTGTTGGATTTGATTGTGTGAGCCTCCATAACAAAGGACCATGGCTGTATCAGGCACCAAATACTCCCATGCACCAGCCTTAACAACATTAAGGCATAAAAAAATGTTGTTGAAGGTATTCAAGTATTTTAGATAATGTGACCAACGTGTAATAAGTAAATTAAACTTCCATTTCTAGATTTGAGTTCGTTATGAAATGTACCAGTGTGAAAGCCCTGGAGGAAGAAATACTCTTGCTTGCCCATGGAAAATATACAGCACTTGCAGTACCAGAGTATTCCATGTTACCATCATCCATCTCTGCAAAGAAAAATGAGATGTTGTTTAATCACCATGCTTTGGGCTCTCATTACTTAATTTTGATAGTTCCTGACAGAAATTGGGATACTGGGAAAAAAGAAATTTATTCCCCTTCCCTTAATTATAATACTTCTGGCAAGAAAAAGACACTGTATTTTATTAACCCCACTGGGTAAAAAAAAAAAATTGCAAAAGCAACAGGATTTTATTGGTCATATATTATGATTTCATTTTTTTATCCTAAGAGTATGGTTCAGTTAATCACAATGGCCTCTGGTTAAAAGTGAAGATGTCTATAAATTTTTTTGGCATGAAAGGATACTCAAAATATCAGAACAGAGCAAGCATACAATTTCAAGTCCTAGTTATTAATCCCTTCATTCCAGCATAATTCTTTATTGGTCTCCTAAGACTGCTCTCAGATCAAAAGATGATGAAGTCCTTTGATGTGAGTAGTTTCATGCTCTGCACATTCTCCTGATCTCCCTTCCTTGTGCTGACCAAACTTCCCGGACTTGTTCTTCCTTTCCCCAATTTCCTGTAATCTCTTCATCTTCCCATCAGAGGCCACTTCTTCTCAGTATTCCTACTACTAAATCTAACTGCTTATCTTTACCTATTCTTCCTTCAAGAGTACAATGAATTCATCTATTCATGCTTATGATTTTTCCCTCAATATCCAACTCACTAATGCATTTCCCTTGTCACTTTCCTTTCTCTTCACTCTCTTCATGGTAATTGCTCTAGCTTTTATTCTTCTGAACATTTTTTCTTTTTTTTTTTTTGTCCATCTCCTATTGCTTGCTCTGTCTGTCACTCTCAAGAATATAAGAATAGATGAACTAGATGATGATAAAGATCCACTTAAATTAGTGCTGATCAGAGGACAGTTCAAATATATAGTGTTAGTTCCCATGATACTGTCCCAAATTCAATATCTTTTAACCTGAAGGGCTCGAGATGGGGTGAGTCTCTGTAAACCAGAAGCTGTGTCCTTTTGCAGAAAGGCTGCAGCACTGATGAAAGATTGTCCAAAATTAAATAGGTTTTGGGTTTTTTGGGGGGGGAGAAATGTTTTGAGAATACAATATTCCCTTATTTTTTCAGCCAGTTTTGGCGCTCAATAATGTAAACACGTAAGTGTGTCATGTTAAATTAAAATTACTCTAACAAATTTTCACCCATGTATGAATGCTAATATACGATCTTCTCAAAACCCAATTGATATGCCATTTCTATTTAAAATAAGTGAAGAGTCCTTTGAAGGGAATCAAGAAAAAGGAAGGTAGAAAACCTGATGCATTTTCTGTCCAACTGTTTAGATATAATCACTTAAATCTACCAAGTGGTTTGAAATGTGAGTCCATGAATACAAAAAGTTGCTTTATTCCCTTTGCTGTTCAATGGAAATGGTGTTTTGCAAAGTTCTTTCTCAAAGCCTTTTAGGGCACATTCATTTATAATTTTGGCAAGCATCTTCCAAATGGTGAGGCTAAATTAAAACATACACACTACAAGCAGAACAAAACCAAGCAATAAAAACAATTTATAGTCCAGAAACATGGCCTCCTATCACCCCACTCAGGAAGTTATGAGGACTTGCTGAATTTCTGGCTGAAATATTTTATATTTGGCTGAATTTTAAAGTGTTCTTTAGGTAGAAGTCTTCACATTTGTATCATCGCAACTATTAATAAACTTTGCAAACTTAGTAAAGTCAACCAAACTGCTGTGAATATACCTAGTGAATTGCCAGATGGTGCTGCTGAAATGATTTTGTTTGTGGTTTTCAAATGTTGTGAGTGCAGTTAGTGTAATTTTTGAAAAAATATGTAAAATTAGCAACAATTAATCTCTGCTCAAAACAGATCCAGGGCCCTGATTTGTCAGTCAGATTTCAAATTCAGATGGTCTTTAGGCATCTGAATGTTGCCTTTCACAAACTTAATTACTAGACTGAAGACATGCACAGATCTTAAGAGAACCGTAGCACTTTAAAAGCATCAAAGTGGCATAAGCAGATGAATGAGCCTCTGAAAGACAAATATCAGTGTGAGCTTCTTACACTTAACCTGTATGATAAATGTGAGGATTCTTAGCTTTCTGTTATTACCTGGACTTAAGTTATCTGGGAGCATTTCTCACTTACCATCAGGTACACAGAAATGACAGCAGCTGGCATGAGTTAATGTTCACACTACTGTACCTGAGGGTAACTTGTTAGTCTACCTATTCCTTAATCACATCAGAAAAATGTACCCGAGTTCCTGAAGACACTGAACCAAGGCTATATTTCAATACTCCTCACGGTTTTGTACTTTAGCATTACATACCAAACTGCTGAAGACACAGCACTTAAAAAAATGGAAAAGGTTATTACTCCTTTTCATTAAGACCACTGTCATGGTTTAACCCCAGCCAGCAACTAAGCACCACGCAGCTGCTCACTCACTTCCCCCCCACCCAGTGGGATGGGGGACAGAATAGGAAAAAGTAAAACTCACGGGCTGAAATAAGAACAGTTTAATAGAACAGAAAGGAAGAAACTAATAGTGATAGTAATAACAATACTAAAATGACAATAATAATAATAATAATAAAAAAAGGATTGGAACATACAAAACAAGTGATGCACATGCAATTGCTCACCACCCACCGACCGATGCCCAGTTAGTTCCCGAGCAGCGATCCCTCCCTGCCCAACCCCCCCCAGTTCATGTACTAGGCATAACGTCACATGGTATGGAGTAACCCTTTGGCCACTTTGGGTCAGCTGTCCTGGCTGTGTCCTGTGCCAACTTCTTGTGCCCCCCCAGCCTTCTCGCTGTTGGGCATGAGAAGCTGAAAAATCCTTGACTATAGTCTAAACACTGCTTAGCAACAACTGAAAACATCAGTGTTATCAACATTCTTCTCATACTGAATCCAGGGCATAACACCATACCAGCTACTAGAAAGAAAATTAACTCTATCCCAGCAGAAACCAGGACAACCACTCAGATTCAACACCCTGCTCTTTTCCTCAGCACCTTTGTAAGTCTACTTGAGAAAGGCAGTCAGCTACCACAGACAACCCAGGATGCTACAGTAGCACTGTGATTGAAGGTACAGGATTGCCATCATAATCATGTAATTCTTTACGTGTTGGCATCTACTAGCGTAGTTAGATGAGCTCATCTTGAGCAGGTAGCTGTAGATGTTCATGAGTTGTCTTAGGAATATGAATTGGTGGTAAGGTAACATACATATGTAGGTATGCCTGTGAATACATTGGCAAACATACGTGCAGAATCACAAAACAAATAACGTAGCACAGTGCCATGCTGTTTGGAGTGAGGCTGGTTTTGCCTGACAAGATGGTGATGGATGCATAGAAGACCTTCTTTTCTGCATAAGTTGGAATAAAATTCAGAGCCTTTCACAGCTACCTCTGCTGGTGTGGAGACTGTTTTCTCAAAGCTTAATTTTCACCCAGTTTTGGCACTCACTGACAGAGAAGGGAGCTGGCTACCTATAGCCCTTGCCCAGACCCTTGCCCAAGCAGGAATATTTATGGCATTTCTGGCAAAGCATCTACTTTCAGCAAGTTGTCACTGCCAACAGAGGTAGAAAAGAAAAAGCAAAATCAATCCTGTTTGTTACTAGGTGGGAGTTAGTCAAGTTTACTTGCAAAAGTTTTCAGCTCCTAAAAGTAACAGCATTTTTTACTCTGGTGTAGACAGTTCCTGCCTTACAAGGATGGTTTGTGCCTCTGAAGGCAAAATGAGCTGCACAGGGGTGTTCCAGACATAAAGAACTGTCAGCAGAAGCAGTACTCACTGCCCTTGAAGAACTGGGCAGCCACCCAATTAAGCCGGGGTAAACAAAGCTGTTTCAAAGTCTTCTCTGCTCAAAAAGCATAAAAGGAACATAAATTACATAACTGTAATATTAAGATGTTAAAAATCACTAAAAATCTGAATCAAACCCAGAAGACTAGCCACATATCAGATGTATTGTTTTGACTTTTAAATAGAAGTGCATAACAGCCTACAGAAACATATTTTTTCAAACAAACCTGAAAGAACAAATACTCTCAAACACATAGATATTTTCCAATGTAAGTGTTTGTTTCCCCGTTTTTCATGTAATGTTACGTGTTTTCAGGTCTTATTCAATGTCATTGATGACAGTATTTTTTAGATATTCCCTTTAAGAAAAAAAAACTGATAGACAGACTATAAATAGAGAACCTTATTTTGAATCTTAGGGATTACTTGTGTATTTTTAAATAACCATTATCCTTTAATATAGAAGTCCAAGAGAAAGAGTTGAGAGGTAATTGCATACTATTTCTACTCTATCCCAAAGCAATAAGCTATGCAGTTACAGAAAACCTTACCTAGGCTGAAAAAGCATTTTCAACCAATACCAAAAAAATAAATTTGATGTCCCTCTCCTTCGCCCCTTTGTGCACAGTAGCCTATTTTCAGCCAAATGTGTCAATTTATAGCACATAGGGTCAGTTGGTGGTGGTGCCAGCAGCCTGCTAGTGGTTGGAGAAAGTGCATCAGGGAGCGGATTCGAGCTCAGCGGCTCTGCCAGCCTGGCCCGGCCCAATGCCACCCTCAGGCTGGTGACAAGCTTTTCTAAATCCTGACATTGGCTTTGGTTTGCCCATACCATGAAATGCGAGCATCATGAAAGGGAGCCTACATATATCTCCTCGTTTCATAAGTCAAAGAGAAAGGAGGAGAAGCAGAAGTGTTAGCATTGGTACAAATGCTCTAAAAGAGGGGATTTTTTTTTTTTAAGGCTTAAAGGATCATTGAAGTGTGCTTTTTTTTTTGTGTGCTTGCTTTCTTTTTGAAATGGGACTTCTAAGGTATTTGTTTATGTAATCCTAGCTCCATTCTCTATTATAGCGGTTTCCTGATGTGTTAAGGAAAAGAATCAGTTCAGCTTCTAACCAAATCATTACACTTATCTGGGAATATTTTTGCTGCCTAAGGGCAGCCGTATTAGTTACCTGCAGTTCAAAAATCCTTCCAATATATGTGCCGATCTCAAACACTGAATTAAACAGCAGTACTGCCCTTTAAAGAACATTCACTATTTCAACAGTATGAATGTGCAGATGACTATATATACTTTTCAATAAAATTCTTCCTCTATTGCCAGCAAAAACCCTTTATTACACTTAAACTCTATTTGTTTCATTGCTTGTTAGCTTAGTTTATAGAAGCTTCCACGGCATTTTTATTGTCTCATGGTTTTATTGTATTTTTTTAATTGTGATATAATGTGCCAAATCCCTTGGCAAGGAGGAACTATATTATAGTTTTATAATGCAGCTTTTCGAGGAGCAAAGTCTATGAGGAAAGAAAGTCTATGCCTCAAGGTAAAAACTGGTGACCTGCTTGGTCCAGCAACATAAGATTGAAGGATGTAAGCTCAACATTTCCATCTGAACTTCTCTTTTGTCTTCTGAATTGGGGGAGTCTACAGTTAAACTTTTATCTTCTTATACAACAATCCCCTGAAGTGTACATTGAAGGGAAAGAGTCTTTTGGGTTGTGAATCAGAAATCATTCTCATACACAAAGAGCTGTAGGAATAGATAGCCTTTGCAGTATCTTTTGTAATTGCTGCAGATAGCTCAGATATGCTTTTCTGATTTTCCATGCTGTACTTTTAAAGTTAGGAGACACTATACAGAAAGGCTCTGACTAAGAGCTAGATAAAACCTTGAATGTCTAGAGTAATCATAGTCTCTCTCTATGAATGAAGTAAAGGAGTAGACTCAAATCCAGGGATTGCACTGAATTAATTATAAACTCGTTCTTTTATCTTGTAATGCTGATTAACTTCATCAAAACTATTCCTGGTTCTCTATCAGTGGATAGAGATCTCCAGTTGTGTAACAGTGCAATTTTCCTCAAACCACTTCCTCATCATGTGCTCATTCTGCCATATTAATAAGGGTAATGAAACACGATACACATCGACCAGTAGAAGAAATAATTTACCTTTGCTGTATAGATTTTTTTATTTAGCCACCTAAAAGATTTGGTGTTTAGCCTCAATAAATGGTGAATCTAATAATAAGTCTGCACCTCTCCTGCTGTGCCAGGAGGCTTCAGATACAATGATGCAGAGTCAGAAGAAGTAGGTTAAAACTCCTTGCCATAACTATGGTATTCTATAGTTTTATTTCTGTTGCTGTTCTTAGGTTTCTTTTCCTTTTGTTTTTTTTTTTTTTTTTCCCCGTGGAAATTATTTGTCGTCCAAAGCTGCGCATGTGATAAGCTAATATGCCCTGGATGAAATAATGCTGTTATTATTTTGATTTTATTTCTTTTTTTTCCAGCTTATCCCCTCTTCTACGTTTTAATTTTGTTTCATACTATGACTCATTTTGTTCTGAAGACAGTAAGGTATTCAGAGGAAGAAACCATCTTTTTCTGTAAAACTTTACCAGCTCATTATAAGAGTCTGCAAGGAATAGTATTGCAGAAATTATTAAACATTACAGTGTATTAAACAATGCAAATGACAACATGATTTCCAGATGAACTTTTTCTGTTTTGGACTGGAAGTTGAATGGAAATCTGACTTTGCAGTTTTTCTTTCAATGCTTATAGGAATTCATCTGCAGACTAACAGCATTGCAGCTTATCCCCCGCATTGAGCATCTCAGTGAAACCCTGAGATTTGAGCAGAACCATCTCCATCAGAGAACATCGTGACATGTCAGAGATTGTTAAATAGTCTTGAAACTTTCATACTGTTGTATTGATGCTTGAATGGAGTCATGCAGGAAGAAACATCTGAATGATATTGTGCTCTTAAGAATACAGCTGTCTTGTATTATGCCATCACTACTGTATCATGAGCTTTTGCTTGTCAAACCCCCTCCCCCCCAATTATTGTGCAAAAACCCCACCTTATAGGGACTGTGAATGGTAATTAAAACAATTAAGAATAGCTACAGAGGCTAAGTCATAAGTGAAGTATTTTACAACTGAACTCCTTTTTGAGGCTACCTGCTGGATGCACAGAGTGCTCCCAGCACTCACTGCCACTAACCATACTGCATCCTAACTGAAAAGGTAAAATGTCATCAAATGCTCAACATGCAGTTTCTATAAAGTTTTACAAATATGTTCTTACATCCATAGCTATGGGTATCCTGGTGAACGTATTTGTTGTTCTTATTGTTCAGGATCACCTTATGCCACATGGTGGCTAAGTAATTTGTGGCTTTTCCTAATCAACTGTCAATGAAAAACTCATAATTCCCTCAGGGTATGTTGTAATTCAGCCTTCATCATCCAGGACAGACTTGGCACAGCTATTTTTAGAAGAAATAAAAGTCACTTGATTCCTGCTATTTTGGAAGTGCAACAACCATCAGCAGACAGAAACCTCTGTTTTTCATCCAGAAGATAAAAGTAGGTCAAGCAGCCTTTTTTTCATGCAGGCAACATTCAGTAGTTCAGCCTGGGGTGAGGGTTTGGCTGACACTTGCCTCTCTCAAGGCTTTAAGCAAAAGCCATTTGAGTTTTGTTGACACTTTTTCTCACAATCTTGTAATGCCTTCTCATTAATGAATGCACTTGTTCTTCCTGCAGCAAAATGCATAATCTAGAAAAGCTCTCTTCATGCAAATTATGTTGCTGACATATCTATCTCTATGATAATGGTCCAAGGGATTTGCATACTCAAGGTACGTAACAGTTTGGCATTTCATTCCAGGCTGCCTCACGGCTAAAGAAATTGCTCAAGTTTTGTCACTGAGGTCAGGGTCAATGTACTACCAGTCTGTTTGCGGATCATTTGAAGGGCTCCATTGCATCTGACTCCCCGGATGGCTTCTTTTGGCCAGGCACAGCTTTAGGAGACCTCCACTCATGCATTCAGCTGTTAGTAGGGCTGCACTCCAAAGGATCCAGCAGCAGTGGCTTTTTCCTCTCCGAGAATGCTTTTAATCCAACTGATGAAAAAAAAATTTGCAGAATATTGTGTGTTTCCTGGTGTTGGTAAAACCAGAAAATATTTATCTCTTTCTATCTATTTGGGTTTAATTATTTTTGTTGTTCTTCTAATTATTTTTTTTTAATGTAACAGTTAAAAGTCTGGCAATTTTGTTTATTCTTCTGTGGAATAATTTGAAAACTGTTAAATTTTGCCCCAAATAAATCTATTCTAAAGGCAATCTGTTTTTATTTAAAAAGCCCAATTGTGGTGGAAATATTATGAAATTCTGCTCAGTTGTCAAGATGTCAATCTCACATCACAAATGTGAGATCACAGTTTTGCAGCATCCAGAATAAACAATCAGTTCAGGCTAATGAGTTCCAAACCAAACTAATACTGAACATTAACACTGTAACTTTTTTTGGAAGAGATATAATAAGGAATGGATAGATTGTGTTACATTGCCAACACTGTATACTGTAATCTGTAGCTACTGAAAGCACTCCCATATGACACTGTATTATAAATAAACCAGAAACATTTTGTTGTTTGAAATTTTCTTTTGAAAAAGAGGAAAGAAAAAGCAGTACAAGAGATTCCCCCCACCCCCCTACCCCTTATGTTTATTTGTATGTAACAAAATATCCTAAGGAAAATAATACTGATTTTTTTTTCATTTGCTTATTTGATACACAAAGCAGTTCAAAAAAATCCTACATCCATTCACTGTTGGGACATTTCCAGACTTCTGTGATGTTGTTGGAAATGGGAAAGTGTAAAATGGAAGCTTCTGTACTAGCAACTCTACCACTTGACACAGAAATAAAAGCCTTTTACAGGGAATCCATTTGTATTCACTCTGGATTTCAAAATTATTTCCATCCACTGACAGCTTTGGAATCTGTGTACTTGTAAATGCAAGATGTGCAGATGTGAGGAGAGCCTGCCAAGAGTCTGGAAAAGCAGCAGAAGCTGGTGTTGTCTGGTTTGATCAGGAAGGGGTTGACAGTCAGACAGTGAAAAGATCCATTTTGTGTGACAAGAAATATTTCCATATATAAAGCATTGATATGTGTGATCCTTATTCTTTTTGAAACTTGAACGCAAGTGTGCCCATGAGGATTTGTCTGCGTATTCAGAATGGAAAGAGACACTGTGGCCTGGAAGGTTTGCAGAGAGGATGTAAAGGGAGCTGGAATAATAAATACATTGATTTTGGAATTATTGCTTCGTTTCTTCATTCATATTCCACTTGGTATAAATACAGTGACTTTTTAACTATGGAAAGTTGGGAACTAATCTGTTCTGTTTGGAAAGCATTTAGCTTAGTGGGGAGACGTTGTTTCAGTTCAGCTCCAGGGATAAACTGGAGCTGTAAGTTTTGCACTTGGTTCAGTTCAAACACATAAGTACAGCAAATACTTGCCCATAAGTCGTTCAGTGTACATTTGTTAAATAAGAAGTCTGAAAATAAATATGCTACTTAAGATACTTAATGCCTAGTCTTTTTCTGTAGTGTTACAGGTAGGGACATTACTGATTGGGAAATGTTAAAAGAACTTTTACTTTCATTAGCTGTTTACTTACTAAATGTTGTGATCTGAAGCTTTAGGTATTATTTTAGTTCTATCTGCATGCAAATGGAGTTACCTATAAAGCAGGTGAATTTAAAAATGGGCCTGTTGGTTTTTTTAACTCTCAGTGGCATCACCATACATTTAAATGACAAAACTAAGAATATAATGAGAACAATATGGTCTATTGCCCTATTACCTAATGTTAAGTTAGCTATGCACAGCGACTTATTAGCGAGTAAAGGCAGGCAGCATTGCCATTGGTATGAGAAATATCTGAGGAGACCTATGTAAGGTAAAAAGTTGTGTAGCAGGTATCACACAGATTTCCTTCCATTGAGCTCAGCTACTGAATCATTCCCATAGAATGGCAAGTGGAAACTCTAAGGAAGGCGAAGGCTGGAAGCAGGTGCCTACTGGCACCAAGAGGAAGGCTCCTGTTACACCTGAACATTTGCAGCTACTGAACAGGTTCACTACCCTCAAAGCTGAGGAGGAGCTGGATTTGCTTTCAAGCAGAGCACCTTGGCCAACCTGAGCCACAAAGAAGCACCAGGAAGAAGTGGCAACTGATAGGAGTGGCTGACTCCCTGCTGCGAGGGACAGAGGCACCTGACCTGGCCTGCCATATAGAGAAGTTTGCTGTTTCCCAGAGGCTCAGGTCCAGCTTGTTGCAGAGTGACTGATGAAGGCTGAGTAACCCTCGGACTATCCCCCCCTGATATTCTTCCATGTGGGCACATGTACAAGCAAAGAAGGACTCACTGGGGATATGAAAATTGAAGGTAGCCTTGTCTGCAGTGACCATGAGATGGTGGAGTTCAGGATCCTGAGACAAGGGAGCTGGGCAAAAAGCAAAATCACAATGCTGGACTTCAGGAGAGCAGACTGGCCTATTCAGGAATCTGCTTGAAAGTGTTCCTGGTGAAACTCAAACGTAAAAAAGGAGTATACAGAAGGTGGAAGCAGGGACAGGTAACCTGGGAGGAATATAGAGACACTGTTCAAGTGTGCATAGATACAATTAGGAAATCCAAAGCCCACCTGGAGCTGGAGCTAGCAATGGAAATGATGGGCAACAAGAAGGGCTTCCATAAGTACATAAGCAGCAAGGAAGACTAGGGAAAACGTGGGTCCACTGATAAATGCAGCAAGGGCCCTGCTGACACAGAACATGGAAAAGGCTGAGGTACTGAATGCTTTCTTCACCTCAGTCTTCACTGGTAAGAACAGCCTTCAGGGATCCAAGGCCCTGGACACAAGGGGGGAAGTCTGGAGAAAGGAAGACTTGCACTTGGTGAGAAAGGATCAGGTCAGAGAATACTTAAGCAACCTGGACATATATAAGTCCATGGGGCCTGATGGGATGCGTTCATGGGTGCTGAGCGAGCTGGCAGATGTCAGTTCAAGGCCACTCTTGATTATCTTTAAACAATCATGATAATTGGAAGGGCTGAATGAGGACTGGAGGAAAGCAAATGTCACTCCTATCTTCAAAAAGCTCAAGGAGGAGGACCCAGAAAACTACAAACCAGTCAGCCTAACCTCGATCCCTAGGAAGGTGAGGGAGCAACTAATCCTGGAAACCATTTCCAGGCACCTGAAGGACAAGAAATTCATTTTGAGAAGTCAGAATGGATTCACCAAGGCAAAGTCATGCTTAACCAAACTGACAACCTTCTGCAATGAAATGACTGGCTAGGTAGATGAGGGGAGAGCAGTTGATATTCTCTACCTAGGCTTCAGTAAGGCTTTCGACAATGTTTCTCTTAACATCCTTATAGAGAAGTTGATGAAGTAGGGGCTGGATGAGCAGACATTTAGGTGAATTGAAAACTGGCTGAATGGCCAAGCCTGGAGGGTTGTGATCAGTGGTAAGAAGTCTCGCTGGAGGTAAGTAACTAGCAGTGTAGCCCAGGGGTCAATACTGAGGGCAATCCTGGTCAACATCTGTATTAATGAGCTGGATGATAGGGCAGAGTGTACCCTCAGCAAGTTTGCTGATGATACAAAACTTGGCAGACTGGCTGATACACCAGAGGGTCGTGCTGTCATCCAGAAGGACCTCAACAGGCTGGAGAAATGGGCTGACAGGAACCTCATGAAGTTCAGCACCAGTATGTGCTGGGGGCTACCCAGCTGGGAAGCAGCTTGGACCTGTAAGTCCTGGCTCCCGGGGGTCCAAGCTGAACATAAGCTGAACATTAATATCTCCGTGGAGATATTCAAAAGCCATCTGGACAAGGTCCCAGGGATCCTGCTCTAGGCAGCCCTGTTTGAGCAGAGGATTTTGACCAGGTGACCTCCAGACGTTCCTTCCAACCTCAACCATCCTGTGATTCTGTGATGGGTTGAACAGTTGCATGCTGGTGAGGCTGAAACTAGAATTTTTCACTGAAGCGTAACATGTAAAATCTTCTCCTTTCAGTAAAACCCTTACAGTAGTTTTTGCAAAGTTTAAGTAACAACGCAGCTTATATTTAATGCACTTTGATGCAAGCGTCCTTTCTTTGTGTCCTAGGTTCTTGCAGTTTGTGCTATTGAATCATAACTACTTTTGAACTAGGCTTCACTATTTCAGTGAAGGCTTGGGTATAAATATTGGTGGCTTCAGAATGGTCAAGCCCTGATGCAAACTAGAGTGACATAAATTTTTCCCACATCTCACATAACTTATGATATTATTGATTACAGGCTCGCACTGTACTGCTAATCTCTTTCCACTTTTTTCAGGTATTTGTAATTTTTTTATTTCATGTGTTTTCTTAGTAGACCTGAATTCCAATTTCAGTCTCCAGAAAATTAATAGGAATGTTGAGACACACATTCCTTGTATATAAACTATAATGAAAAAGTTATGGTGGGCTGAGGAAGAATGTACATGTACATGATTTTAAGACTTCCATGGTTTTATATCAGCAGTGCATTCTTACAACAGTGCCACTGTAGAGCTATAATATACCATAACACTGATTGGAACACTGTTTTTTGTAACACAGTTGTGAAGATTAACTATGTAATATGTAAGATTTTTAAACAAAGGAATGCATAGTATAATCATTTAAATAATTGCTTTCTTTGGTATTTTGAGCATGTGTGTACTTAGCAAGTGAAGGAAATAAACATTCATATTTATTTTTTTTGTGTAAAAGTGATGTTAAATAATACATGTAACGTTAATAATATAAATTTACAGAAGACTAAATATTTTAGTATGAAAACACTCCTGCACCCTGTTTCATATCTAAATGGAGATTAACAAACAGGTCCAGGTTTTGCCTGCAGTGATTAGATGGAATGAGCTAATGCCCATTTACATTAGTAGACAGATCTTCAGTTAGTTCTTGATAATAGCATCTTAAAAATAGGCATTTAGTTTGTACTGGCTATTTAGGTTTCTTTCAGTCATAAGAGCAGAAAGTGAGTAATTCATCTGTTCTGAAGACTGATTCATCCCTTCTTTGAGAGCAGGAGAAGAAAGAGTAAGTGAGAAGAGGGAGACAGAGGCATGGAAAAGGCCATCCACTAATCTGAAGTTTCATATCTCCTACTCTTTCAGGGTGAGACTTAGAAGACCCATATTTGAAACAGCAGTTGGTCTAATGGCAGAGTATTGCTGTTTCAGTGATTATAAAGAAAGCCTAGAAAGCTGGATTTGAACTTTCTAACGGATTAATTATAGGTAAGATTATCAAACCAAATGAATAAATATTCAAACTTTTAAATAACATAAAGGTAGAGAGGTGAAAGCACAGTATGTATGTATCTTCTGAAATGCCTTATTCCTTTTATACACAAAACACCCCCCCTCCCCCAGTGACTGAATTGTAAATTGAGCTTTCCTTTACTGAAACTATAGTTTCTTGTCAGTTTCCCTGATACAGGACAGACATTTCACTATATTCAAGGTTGTTACAAGGACGTTCTATTATTTTCAAGTGAACAAATCTCCCTAAAGCTCATATATATTTACACATAAATATATACAGATTTATAATTGAATACACACATGCACATATAAATCAATAATTATGTGTATAAATATATATATGTGCAATTTTAAAGGTACATAAAAAGTCATAAAGTGGTTCAATTGTACTTGGTTGCTGACCTCTTTCAATGCTGGTATATTCAATCACATGCAGACATTTTCACACAGAGAGCAGATGTTTTTCTATTTGCTCTGCTGCATGGCTAGGTAAATACATAGGCCAACTTTCCAAATATTAGTGCCAGGTAGGCTTTTAGTTTAGTCTCTGCAGATACTGATGATATGAACCTGAAGCAGATCATACTTTCCTCCTGGACTTCCCAGACATGGTTCTGCACAAGTACTTAATATGCCTGTAAATAAGCTTACAAGTATGCGGAGGTTCAATAATTTTTATATTTTAAATTCTTATAAAGTTGAATTAATAAATTAAAACAAAAATTCACATAAAGTGGCGGAACAATTCCCTTTGGCCTGTATCTTTAAATTAAGATATCTTTGTATCTGGGTATTTGGTTATGCAAAATTTTTTCCTGTGACATTGTTTGTTCCTGTGCTCGTGCAAACCTTCAAGGACTGGGACATGGACAATCTTACTGTTATTTCATCATCAGTAACAGCATCTAATGCACAAAGCTTTTATGATGATAATTGTATTAATCTGTATCAGAGCAACAGATCCAAATACAAGAACTGAAATAGCTTTGTATCTATGAACAGATGCCATACCTAGGTCACATAATACACAGTTATTACTGTTTTGTTCAAAATGCTGCCTTTTCCCCTTGTTTGTCACTGTGTAGTTACTGTGTTTTGTTTTATATTAGGCATTTTCCTGGCAGGTATTACACATGCTGTAAATATACACCTGTGAATGGCACAGTAGTAGCCAAATTAATCCTAATAGGAAAATTTGCCGTGTGTGTGTCTCATTGATTCAGCTGGTCTACCCACATGGTTAAGTTGATTGCATTGGACTGATGTATTTAACTATAAGCTGTTCAAGGTAAAGACTCACTATTCCTACAGTGACATACATGCTGCTAGAAAAGACCATCTAGATCATCAGAACCTGTGTCTTGTTTTTATAGTCAAGTGAGTCATCTATGTATCTTATATGGACACACAAAGTCATATGTAGAATAACTTGTCCAGTGCAATACTACTTCTGATTTGAGATGTGGGAACCATTTTAGTTAAAACACTAAGGAATGTAACATTGAACTAAAATAGAAAAAGTGAGTGAAGAGCCTCTAACTTTGAGATATACGTTGCTCAAATTGTTAAAAGACCCTACAAAACATAAAATTAACAATGTGCACAAAACCGCCTCAAAACAAAACCATACTCCCAAGTCCATAAATAGAAAAAAAGCACTGCCTTCTGAAACTTGGTATAAGATGACTTTTTTGTTTATTGCAATGTTATATTCGGTGGGGACTTTTCCTCAAGAAAATACAGTAATATACATTGGTGGGAACAGATCTGTTTCATCTGCATCACCATTCGTGGGAACAGATCCGTTTCATCTGCATCACATATATGTATAATTTTGCATTTGTAGAGCAGAACAACATAATTTATCTGGTATTATTTCATGTTAATACTGTTTCAGTACATTTTTTTCGTCATCTATCTACCTTACCATTTTAATCCTTTCAAACATGAAATGTCTATATACACTGAGCACAGTGTCTATAAACATTAGATTGAGGGCCTTTTCTCCTAGCAGCTGAAAAATAGAGAGAGATTAAAGGAGTAGCCATATTGCTGGCAAGCCACTCACATTTATCATCATCCTGGGCTGACATTGTGGAGGAGAGTCTCAATACATATTTAATTAAACTTCTTGTTCTTCCTCAAATGAGAGCTTAGGATATAGGGAAAAGTAAGATGAAATGTGTGCTGCAACTGAATTTAGCATAATGCATCTATGACGCTTAGTTTTGGAAGGACTCCAGATCTCAATAACTGGCAGCTAAAAAAAAGGGGGTGTGGGGATGGTGCAGGAGGAAGGGAGGGGAGGATTATCCTGTTTACCAAAAAGCTCTTTTATTTTAGTGAGATGTGGAGTTATCTTCAATTGCTTTTACTTTGGTAAAATTAGAATCAGAAATAAAGCTTTAGTTTGATATCTTAAAAGAAAGTGAATGAAACTAAATTAGAATCTTCATAAAATTTTAGTAGCACCCAGATGGGTAAGAGACAATTATCACTCTGTGAATGGAAGAGCTCCTTCCTGAACATCGCAAGTATTGCCATCTCCCAAGCTTTCTAGAACTGAAACAAAACATATAATAAAAAAAGGAATTTGGGGCTGTTTCAGTGTATATAAAAATACGATGTAAATTATTCTGGATTACCACCAAAAAGGCAACATAACGGAACTGTATTTATGAACTATTTAAATACAGCAAATAACATTATCCTGAATGTAGATATTTTGTCTATAACAGTATTTTTTTCTGTTTAACACCTTGAATTCAAGGTTTTCAAGAACCTGATGCATGTTAAATAAATTTTTTATGTATTTTGACATATATTTTCAAAATTACTTTTCCAGAAATTAGACTTCTGAGTTTATTCCACACTAACTTATATCCCAAATAAAGAGCTAAGCCTATCATCTAGTTGCT
This sequence comes from Haliaeetus leucocephalus, assembly GCF_000737465.1. NCBI lineage: Eukaryota > Metazoa > Chordata > Aves > Accipitriformes > Accipitridae > Haliaeetus > Haliaeetus leucocephalus. The sequence continues at coordinate 8,362,079 of NW_010972720.1, forward strand.
AACATCCACTCCAGTATAAACTGTGAAACCTTGACCTTCCCTTTCCATGTTGGAGTTAGATTTTCATTTTCAAATATTGCAAAATGAATGATATAACAGAGTTAGTGAACACTTTGATGTCTCCTGCCCATCTCTCGTAAGAACAAAGTCACTGGTTTCTGTAAAGCATTTAGATGCTTATGTATGGGAATGGATGCTTATCGTTAGGTGTATGCCTGAACATTTTTTCCTCATCCTTGAGCCTAATACACATGATTTTTGCCATTACCAGGAGAAGGAGCCAGGCTTTGCACTGACCTGGTAGTGCAGGGTCTCGGGACTTTTCTGCAGTTGCCTCAGCCTGAGCTGGCAGTAGTTTAGTTTAACAGCTGTGCAGTGGTCAGTGACTGCTGCCTGACCTGTTTTAGTTTGAGCAATGGGAAACCGTATGTGGTAAAGGCCTGACAGCCCCAGGGAACCACTGTGCAACAAACAACAGCCCCCTGGGGTAACAGGGCTGGGGGAGGCTGGGGGCAACTTTCAAACTTCAACCTGGAACCACTGAAAAGAAAGCAAAGTGTGTCATGAAAACAGAAAAATAACCATAAGCAGCCCCCATGATTAAAGAGAAAGAAAGTATTGACATCAGCATCATGTTTCTCTTCATAAGAGGAAAAAGAAGCCTCCACCATTGACTTAATACTCCTCTCAGCAGAGAGGGCAGGGCACTCTCAGCTTGTCACAACCTCCTTTCCCCCCTTTTCTTCTCAAGGAAGGACTAAGTGTTGACTTTCAGATCCTAAGGGACATTTCTTAGATGTGAGCACCACACCAGAGAATAGGGGTAGCTACTAGGAGTGTCTAAGTGGTTTTTGGAATAACAATTGTAGGTGTATTGTTAATGAGGCTTTTCTGCATTAAATGGTCTGGACTATTAAGCTGTTAAAACATTAATTGGACTAACAACAAATTCTTATCTCTGTGTACAAGATATATTCGCTCCTGCTGTTCAGAAGATTTTGAAGTGTAAGAAGCTGTTTGCCTACTTTTCCTAAGTACACAGCAGCTTTCCTTCTGTACAGCATTACCCAGCAGAAAGAAATTTTCCATGGTAAAAGTCATATGGTTTGTGATCACCTTAGATAACTTTGGTAGAGAATTTCCTAGCTGAGTGATGCATGTCCTAATTCCAGGTTAGTCTGTAGCATATTACATTCTTTTATGCTTTTGAATCCTTTGGTACTAAGAAGAGTAATGAATCTGGGTCTCAGATTCATTTTTCCTCAGGAAGTTTTTGAATGAAAACAATGCAACTGCTGTGACTCAAAGAAAACTCAAAGCTTATTCACGGTCTGAGCATGACTGGTGGATTGAAGCTACCATGAGTTTGGGTGTCATTTAGTCCTTTTCCAATTGATTTCTGAATTGTGATGGAGTGTAGGCAAGAGACAAGTGCCTCACATGGAGCGCATGACAGGTGCTCAGATGGAGTGCATTTTATATACTTGTATTTAGATAGCTATAGCACTTGCATTCAGGAGGCTGTTCAAGTATTTATGTTTAACTAGGAGAATTCATTGCTTAGAAGCAGAGGCACTAGTTAATTTGTGCACTCTCAGGCTCAGCATTAGAGAACAGGTTTTCTAACTCACTCAATGAGCAACATCATGTACAAAACTTTACTTTTAATACTTAAAGCACAGAAAAGAACATTAAACAGCATGTTCATATAAAATGTGAATTATCTGATTTTCACCTGTGAGAAGAAGATAGCATTACAATTTTGGGATATCATTTGAAAAAAAGAAAAAGTGTATTCGCTGTGTGTGTATATGTACATGCGTGTGTGCACATACAAGTATGATTTGGTTTCTTAAAATAGCTGCTTTGATATGTGCAACCCTGCATGATATCTATGGTAAGTAGCGTAGTGGTAATGAGACAAAAATTGATCTTCATATAGCCCTAGAGATGTTCACTGAAGAGCATATAACCTTACAAAACCTTGTAAATCATTGTTTAATGTTGTTGAAATGTTTTGAAAAATAATTTTTGTGAGACAATTATATTTTGTTTGGAAAAGGTTTCTCATGTGTCTATAATAGTACCTGTGGACAGAGAAAGAAAGACTGCAGAGTAGCCAACAGTTAGTGTGCTCATTATGTGGACCTCAAATGTCTTTGCTCTGCGCTAGAGTGAATTCACAGACATCTGAATTTAGCTCAGAACCTGGAAACAACAGGGACAGCAGAGAAGGCTATGGAATTTAATGTATCCTTGTTCCCAACAAGAGTTTATTGAATTATACTTTTCCCACAGAATAAAAACTAAAATGTCCACCATTTTGGTAAGTGTCCTACTGACTCTTTTGGGAGGAGAAAACCTCACAATGAAACACTGTACTTCTTCCACTAGTTTAGAATCAGATCTGAGCTATTAAACATTCATTTACAATCTATGTGGTGAGAAGGATTGTTTTGTGGCTCTGTGTTGGCAATGGTAATACTACAGAAAAGAAGGACAAGGCCAAAAGGAAAAGGAATAATGGAGAGAAAGTGTATCAAAGCAGTGATCAGCCAATATTCTAGATGCCACTTCATTGTTGTGTGACACAATGTGAATAAGCACGCTGTCAGCTCCTCACATCAAATCAAATAACCTTTCTGCTTTGCCACTGTGAAAGGTATTCAGTAACATTGTCATGGTAATTGCCAGAGCGCAGCACAATCAATTCCCACCTCATCAGTGGCTAATCTATTTGCTTATAAGTTGAGAACATGCAAATTATAAGGTGTATAAAAACACTTGTTGATAGGAGAGAAAGCAGTGATCAATCAAGAAGGAACACTAATGTTTTCAGTCTTGCAAATGCTTTTTATAACAAGTAAACCTTTAGTTAATATATCCTCTAATTCAACTGATAAAACTCCTAGGTATTTTAGGACAATCATAAGCAGTTCTCATGATCATTTTGTTTTTGAATGATGCCTTTTTTCAAGAACTTGAAGTTTCATGAGTCAGACACTTCTGATGGTTGTTCATTATAGCATAGCTTTTCAGAACAATTAGTTTAGACAATGAAACCCCATTTATCATCATCTCACATATGTTAATTTCTTATATGGCCATGGACTTCTTCATACATTAATCTGATTCCAGTCAGTGTGGAGTTGCACACATCAACAAAAGTACAATGTGTCCACAGGCAGAAAGCAGTAGTAAACATAAATGACCAGGAGTAAATTTAAAACTGAAGCAGAGATCACTCAATCCATCCTGTTGTTACCAGGTTTTCCCTGAGTTACCTGTTATTATCTCAGCCTCTTCAGCCGCAATATAAGCGTACTTTGCAGAAGTGAAATTCTATTTCTAAACTTCTAGTGCTATTGGAACTGGCAGTTGGATTTTAATTCTCTACAAGACCAAATCACTTTTTAATGATGTTCTTTTTCTCCATAATATGCTCATTTCCTGATATGTGTTGGTATCAGCTTAAGAGGTAATTCTGCACACTCTGGGAAAGACAGATATATAATGAAAAATGTTTAGCTTTTTTGTTGTAGTCATGAGATTCTATGCTTGTGTGACAGATTTTTTTTCTTTGTTGTTATGTCATGTTTTATATACAAGCATAGATAAAATGAGTTAAGTAGTTTAAAATCAAACTAGAAAACTTACTACTGAAATAGAAATTCTTAAAATCCCTATATGATTTCTTGTCAGTAGATGATTATGATGATATAGTCTCAGGTGTCAACAGGAAGCATAGTCATATACTAAATCTTTTTACTCAGGATTATTTTTAACCGTATTAAGTTCAATTACACTTAGGCATGTGCTAAGTAAGTTTAGAAAGCATTGCTGAACTGGGAACTTACTGAATATATAAATTTCCAAAAAAGTTCTGTAAACTAGGAAGAAGAGAGAGGAAATGATACCTTATATTGTGTATCTAGTACAGGTATTTGTAGATAGCAGACTAATATTTCTGTAATAAAAAAAGGGACGTATGATGAGAAAAGAAACATATCAAGGAACCTGAAAGGTATAACATTATATTGATTCATATAAAAAAGTATTATCTTAGTTTATATAAATATTTATTACCTTAGGTTTTGTATTTATATCTTAGACATTTAAGTCTTTCTGCATAGGCAATGGAAACAATTAGGTAAACCTTAGATGAGATTCATCCCATCGTAAAATAAATGTTTAAGATATATCAGATGAACTGCCTATAATGTGACCTTGACTACAACTGAAGCCTAGTTCTCAGGTGGGCTCCTTAGAGTAGACATATTTAACGAGGTAGTCTGAATCCCACGCTTTCAGTAGGTTGAAAAAGACAGAAAGGCACATCCTGGAGGAGCAGAGATCTGAATCCAATCTATGTTTGGGTCCCTCTGAGAAATAAGTTCTATTGTTCCCTTTTATATCTCTGTTTCAATACAATGTGACGGTACAAGTGTAACATTATTATTTAAATACTGGTTTTAGGTGAAAAATTCTGCAAAACAGCAGGAAATGAGTCAGAAGATGACTCTCTGTATTTGTAAATGAAGCCAGGTGAAGATCTTTTTCCAAAAGGCTGTCATAAACCTTTGTTGATTTGTGTTAGAGTTATACTAACTTTTAGGCTATAAATATGAAAAAATTGTAAGAAGAAGTTATATACTAATCGGTCTAAAAAATGTATTACCTCTCCCTATAAATATGGCCACTCTAAGGAATAAGGAACACAGATAAGATCTGATCTGAAGAACATAAAATGAAAATTTTAAGGGTAAATTTTGAGAGGTCAGAATTCAATATTGACAAAAAAGAGTTGTCAGGAGAGTTTGTACAAAAAAACCTCAGAACTGCCACGTTTTCTACTGCATTGGTACATAAACTGAGGAATGGCCAAAGTCTTTCTTCTTTTTGTACTTCCTAATTCTGGAAAACAACTTGTTTGGAAATGAAGTGACAAGTAAGCAAAGGAATCTGTCTGGAACAGTGATTATCAACAGTGTTGGTATCCTTTGAGGATGAAGGAAAGTAGTGTCCAGAGTACAGGTAAGAATGTATACTTTTCTAGTCCAAAATAAGGAATTCAGTTGGTCAAAGTATTGGATAGTTGTTGTAGATCCTCATTTTTCTTTAAACAAAATTCCTCAGTATTTTTTAAGGAATTTAAATCAGTCATTAAGAGCCAATAAGTATAATGTTACCGTTAGCCAGAATGTCCCAGGACTGCTGACCAATGTTGTCTTTTCTCATGCCTACAATAATCAAGCTTCCCATTTGATTCCATTTGGAGGTTTGTGTCAATCTGTGTGATTTCATGCACCATTAGCTGAATTGATAGATCTTAATGAAACCCACAGAAACACTGTAATTTTTGATGTTTTCCCTATCAAGATGTTTATGCATTTAGTTTGTGAGTTAGGTGAGTATTTAAATTAATATCTTTAGTTTTCTAGAATTTTAATTTGGAATCCTTGTGTTTCCCATTTTCAGAAGCTATGTTAAATATACATTCAAGATTTCCTCTAAATTAAACTATAGTATCCTACTAGGAACATCATAAAAATATTTTTAAATTTTGTACAGAATTCTACCACTACATCTTCAGGGTTTTTTAATTGGGGAGTATATTATTCATAATTATATATAATTTGCACAGTGTTCCCAGAGTTGTCAATAGGCTTCCTTTCAGAAAACTGGTTCAGAGGTGTCCCATTTTTCTGTAACCCTCCTCCCTAGGGCTTTGATATCTGTAATTTATGCCCTATTTTGGTGCCACATGGCTCTGTGACCTTGACTCAGTTTTACTAACAGATTACTTGTGAGAAAGTCTGTGAAAGGAAGATATATAAAACAAGTAAAAGCACAGACAGAAGTACAATTGCTGAGACAGTATTAGCAATTCAAGGATTCACAAGGAGAAATACTTATGTGAAACTTTACAAAAATCCCAAGGAAAAAGTCAGAGAATCAGGAGACAGGAGGTCAGAGACCCTGACTTCCTCACCTGACTCTGGCTGGCTGGCCTGCAGACACTTATCAAGGTTGGTGAATGCATTAAGGCTTGGCTTAGGAGTTTTGCAAGTCCTTGTGATTTAATGTCTGTCTTGGCCAATAAATATCTTCACACTCTTCAGTTGCGTATATTCTGTTTACAGTGTCCTTCAGAATAGTAAAAACTGTCTGAAGAAAATGATTCGGAAAGGAAAGATTACAGTCACCATATAATTACTATGTATATCTTAAAATATTAAAAAGGTCAAAGATATCACATCTCAGAAGAAACAAATGTATGAGTTACCTTTAGGTAACACTTTTGCTGGCAGTGTTACCACAAATCACATGGATATAGAAATAGCATGTCTCTCTTCCAAAAACTTCCTTCAAGTCCAGGTTGAGGCATACTAGTGTATTATGTTTATAAACAAAAAGGTTCAATGTTTTAGTCTCATTACTGAGGCCTTATTTCCTAATGAATACTAAGGTCATTGTTCAAAATATGCTATCCTTCCACTGACATCCTGTATCTTAGATCTGAATTTCAAATGATGCTGAAAGTAAGGGAGAAAATCTGGAATCAGAGAGAAACAAAATGATTGCAATAACAGGTTTGTTATTTGAATGTATCCATAATTGCAGGTTAAGTCCAGATATACTTAAGAGTCTAGACCCTACAATTTGAATGTTGAGGAAGAAAACCAAGTTTGTCTTTTAAAACTATTTGTAACAATAAAATAAAAATAAAATAAAATAAAAATAAAAAAAATATGGTACCTTCGTACCATAACGAAGAATCAGACTATAGAAAGCAGAAGTAAAAGCTGGCTTACATTTGTATTGCTTTACTAAACTATATAAACAACAAACATGATCCTAATCACTTTGTACAGCTGATTGTAGTTTCTCTACTAGAAGTTCTAGAGTGCACTTAACTCAAAAAATGAAAACTCTCTTGCTAAATTAAACCAATCGAAATGGAAATTAGAAGACTTTTATAATTATATACATTTCCAAGGACAGTCCATAAAACTCTGCAGTCGTTTATTCTGTCTGAGCACAGGCAATGGATATCTTATAGCTTCTCCAGGTCAACTGGTTAGAGGCTTTAAATCATTTCATAATTTTATGGTCACAAATGTATCCTTGTAGAAATGTTACCATCATGTCCATTTCTCTCCTACTGACTATAATGATAATGTAAAATAATCAAAATATTTTAGGTGAAACTAATTACTCTGAATATAGGCCTTTGAGGCCTCCTGATCAGAGACAATTACAACACCTAGGTTTACAAGACAACAGCAGCCATTGGCAGGTTAAAAAAAAGGTAGAAAATCACAGCTATCATTATATCACCATAACTATCAAAATGCATTTTCTTGTCTTCTTTATTTGAATTCTCCAGAAAAGAGAACTTTTTTTCTGGAATGAAAACATCTATTTACTTTGACTGGATATACATGTATAAAAAAATTATTTCCCATCCTAATCAGAAATTCAAATCCTGTGTTTATGAAGTGCCATGTGATTTCTTCCCAGGAACAGCAGCAAGGAGATAATTTTTTAAACTTAATTATTTTTTAAACAATTTGCAGCAGATGCTTTACACTCCTTCCTATGTCTGATGAGCCTAGCAGATTACATGAAACCATGATAGCTCTGCTGTCTTTCAAGACTCTCTGCAGGTAAGAGTATAATCTTTTCCCTAATTACTAGTGATGTATGATAACACATACTGTAGTTTTTTAGGGTTTTGACACACTGAAACATAAAGTAATGACTACAGTGCACTGTAAAGAGCTCTGTGCTCCCTTTTCAATAAGGTCAGGTAGCTTTCTTAATCACTTCTGTCAGCTGTGTTAACCTTCAAAAACTACTTCTGTTTAGTGCAGTTAGGACAGCTAAACCTGTAAAGGCTAATTTATTCCCTGATTTTTCTCCTGCTTCTAGGCAATTAGAATTCTGTTTTGTTTTGCTAAGCTGCATCAATTTAAACTGAGCATGAGATTGACCTACTTAATATTACAGGAGTGTTGATGTGACCCCTCAGAATGAAAGGTTTTCCTCTTCCAAGTACTGAGGGCAGGTAGAAGTTAAACTAAGGCAAAACAAATGACAAATTAGGAAAAAAACAGTATTTGAAGTGTAAACCAAGGAATTGGAACTAGCATGAAAACACCTTTAGAAAAATCCTGATGTTTTATAAGAGCCTGAGGAGTCGTTGGATACTACCCGCATTGCCCCAATTACCTTTGCCTGGATATGTGAGATATCAAGGAATAAAATTAGGCTTTATAGTCAGTGGAATCATACCACAGAGCTCCCTTCTCCTGGAGTGACACCAGCTAGTATACTGCTAACAGAAAGCTGGTAGGTGGTTTTGTGACTTCGTAGGAGCTGGTGCAAAATGTGCATAAAAGAAAAGAGCTGGGTTGACAAGGGAGTGAAGTTACAAAAGGAAATTCTGGAAATGGAAGAAAACTTGTTGCTGTAGGTCACTGCAGTGAAAGTGGGCATGTGGCAAGGTCTGCTCCTTGTGGCAGCAGGAGACCCTGTGGAGCATGTGAACACACTTGTGACTCCAAAAAAAAGTAGTAAAATTACTAAAGAATAGAATAGAATAGAATAGAATAGAATAGAATATTTCAGTTGGAAGGGACCTACAATGATCATCTAGTCCAACTGCCTGACCGCTTCAGGGATGACCAAAAGCTTAAGTGTGTTATTAAGGGCATTGTCCAAATGCCTCTTAAACACTGACAGGCTTGGGGCATCGAACACCTCTCTAGGAAGACTGTTCCAGTGTTTGACCACTCTCTTGGTAAAGAAATGTTTCCTAATGTCCAATCCAAACCTCCCTGGGCACAGCTTTGAACCATTCCCATGCATCCTATCATTAGGCACCAGGGAGAAGAGATCAACACCTCCCTCTCTACTTCCCCTCCTTGGGAAGCTGTAGAGAACAATGAGGTTGCCCCTCAGCCACCTTTTCTCCAAGCTAAACAAGCCCAAAGTCCTTAGCCGCTCCTCACAGGACATGCCTTCCAGGCCTTACACCAGCTTTGTTGCTTTCCTCTGGATACATTCGAGGACCTTCACATCCTTTTTAAATTGTGGGGTCCAGAACTGCACGCAGTACTCAAGGTGAGACCACATTAACGTTAAATACAGTGGGATAATCACCTCTTTTGACAAAATGGTTATGCTGTGTTTATTGCACCCCAAATTGAAGTTTCTCCTCTTGGCTGCCAGGGCACACTGCTGACTCCTGTTGAGCCTGTTGTCAACCAGCACCCCCAGATCCTGTTTTGCAGGGCTGCTTTCCAGCCACTCCTCTCCCAATTTATACCTGTGCCTGGTGTTACTCCATTCTAGGTACAGAATCCGGCATTTTGACTTGTTAAATTTCATCCCATTAATCATTGCCCAATGCTCCAATCTATCTAGATCCCTCTGCAAGGCATCTTGGCCCTCAAGAGAGTCAACAGGACCTCCCAGTTTGGTATCATCAGCAAACTTGCTAATGATGCATTCAACTCCTGCATCCAGATCATTGATAAAAATATTGAACAGAACTGGCCCTGGAATTGAGCCCTGAGGAACATGGCTGATGACTGGTCACCAGCCAGATGTAGCCCCATTCATTACAACCCTTTGAGCTCTGCCCTTCAGCCAGTTCTTCACTCAGCACACTGTGAACCTGGTCATCCCACAGTTGGACAACTTGTCCAGAAGGATGCTGTGAGGGACAGTATCAAAACCCTTACTAAAATCCAGAAAGACTACATCTACTGCCTTCCCTGCATCCACTAGGTGGGTGACCTTATCACAGAAGGATGTAAAATTAGTTAAACAGGACTTTCCCTTTGTGAACCATATATAGGTTTGACCCAAGGGACCCTACACTCCACTGATAAAGAAACTCCTATAAGGAACACCATGAGCTTTATGATTCAAAGGAATGGATAAAAAGGAGTTTATATTGACTACAGTCACAGTACAAGTAGAGTCAGTGGCTGATTGCCATTACCTGTCTTAGTGTTAGAGTTAGTAAGAAGGGGCTCAATGCAGTTTTGTATATGTTAGGGGAAAACAAAGAAGGATTGAAGGGGGATTACCTCAATACTCCTGTCTGGAGACTCCTCATTCACCAAAAAGTGAGTACAACAGCGCCATAATGTTTGTCTATCTTCCCTTTTCCAGGCACCAGTTTGAGAATCACATTGGATGCAAAAATAAGGCTTTGGCATTTTGATCCACTGGACATGACAAACTGCAGATTGGCCTAATTCCTGCCTGTGGAAAAACAGTAAAGAGAATGAAGTAAATGAAGTAAAGGGATTTTCAAAACCCAAACAGAAATACATGAAAAAGGAGACTGAAATCAATGTGAATTAAGACTCGGTTCTCCTCTCCCAGTTTAAAATTACTACCAGAAGGCTTTTTGAACTGATGTGAACTGGCAGAGTTTCGTGGATTTCAGTGTGACAGTGCTATTACTGAGATATTACAGTGGTTTAATTCATAACAAACTGGGAAGAAAATAAAGTATTTTGCTATTATGCTGATAGATACAATACATACAATATTACTACTATAACACAAGAGCACACTTGTGACCTACGGTCAGCATGTTTACCTCAAACACCTCAAGGCCCTTTTCTGCAAAGGTGCTCCACGGTCTGCCAGATCCCAACCCAGTCTGCTTTATGAGATTGTTCCATCCTTAGTGCAACACTTCATATTTCTCTTGTATGAATTTTATGAGGTTTCACACAGCTCATTCCTCTAGCTTTTTGAGGTGCTTCCGAACGACAACCCTACCCTGCAGTGAGCTGATTGCTTCCCACAGTTGGGTATCATCTACAAATTTGTTGAGGGTTAATTAGGCCCCATTGTTCAGGGCATTGATGATGATGATAAATTTTCATGTCCCCATTTTTTACCCCTGAGCAGCATTAAGATGTTAATTTTCTTAGAAAATACATAGGTAATTGCCACCATTTAGTCATGCTTTAATTCACAGAATCACAAAATGGTTGAGGTTGGAAGAGCTATCTGGAAGTCAGATGGTCCAACCCCTCTGCTCAAGCAGGGCCACCTAGAGCAGGCTGCCCAGGACCTTGTCCAGACAGCTTTTCAATATCTCCAAGGATGAAGACTCCACAGCCTCTCTGGGCAACCTGTGCCAGTGCTCAGTCATCCTCACAGTGAAAAAATGTTTCCTGATTTTTAGATGGAACCTCCTGTGTTTCAGTTTGTGCCCATTGCCTCTGGTCCTGTCTCTGTGTACCACTGAAAAGAGCTGGCTCTGCCTTCTTTACATCCTCACATCAGGTATTTGTACACATTGATGAGATCCCCTCTGAGCCTTCTCTTCTCCAGGCTAAACAGCCCTAGCTCTCAGCTTTTCCTCATAGGAGAGATGCTTCAGTCCCATAATCACCTTCACAGCCCTTTGTTGGACTCTCTCCAGTATGCCCATATTCCTTGTACTGGGGAGCCCAGAACCAGACATGGTACTCCTACACGCAGTGCAGGATACTATTAGCCACATGGGCACTTAGCTGGCTCATGTTCAACTTGGACCCCCAGGAGCCAGAACCCCCAGGTCCGTTTCTGCCAAGCTGCTTTCCAGCTGGATAGTCCCCAGCATGTACTGGTGCAGGGGGTTGTTCCTCCACAGGTGCAGGACTTTGCACTTCTCCTTGTTGAACTTCAGGAGGTTCCTGTCAGCCCATTTCTCCAGCCTGTTGAGGTCCTTCTGGATGACAGCACGACCCTCTGGTGTATCAGCCAGTCTGCCAAGTTTTGTATCATCAGCAAACTTGCTGAGGGTACACTCTGCCCCATCATCCAGCTCATTAATGCAGAGGTTGACCAGAATTGCCCTCAGTATTGACCCCTGCGCTACACTGCTAGTTATTGGCTTCCAACTAGACTTCATGCTACTAATTCTGTAGTTGGGAAAATAATATCTGTCTTCCCATTGTTTTTGAAAACAAATATAGCACTGAATGTTTTATTTCGTAAAGCACCATGCTGTTATGAAAATGTGAAACATCACAAATGCCAAGAGATGGGTCAAATTAGTCAGATTTAGGTTAAAAAATAACATCACATTAACAATAAACAAAAGAAAACACAGACTGTTGCAGAAAAATGAAAGTAATTCCAGCAGACAGATAAGAAAAGACTTCAAATAAAAGTAATGAAAACTCTTCTCAGAAAGATAATTCACATGGAAGAATGCACTCCATTTGTACAACAGTATATAGAAAAATAAAAGAAATAATGAATGAAGCAAAAATGTTCATGGATATAGAATTGGACAGTGTATTCTCTGCTTCCCACATAGCTATATAAAGTGAGTTTGAGGAACTCTCACTCTCAGGGCAATATGCCAAACCAAATTTTATCACAGGTCAAAGAATGTGCATGATGGTAGAAATAAAACTGGCAGTGATCTATGAGCAGAAAAGGGCAATTTTACTACTGAATTTGCTGAAGATCAAAAGATAGGATGCTCTTCAGCAGATGTTTTCTTCCTTTTAAATTGACAGATGTCTAAAACTGTGCAGGCTGTAAGAAAAATGCCCTTTAAAACCTTTAGTCAGAGTATCTAATTAAAATAAGGGGTCGGATGGGGAGTATGTGTGTATATGTAAATAGCACGTGAGATTCACTGGTATCACATGGGTGGATGTTACAGGCTCTATACATGGGAATGTAGAACTGGAAAGAAACTCCTAGGTAACCAAATCCAGGCTACCAATACTGGAGGTTGCTACTTTTAAGCTAACATTCATAACCTTTTCAAACCTTGCAAACCTGCAAATTCAGCTTTCTGCCTCAAGTTTGAAAGCTATTCTTGAGCTTAATTTCTTAATTGCCTAGAAATCATTTTCTTAATTCCCCAACTTTAAGCATGAGATATTATTTGCCTTTTTTTTTTTTTTTACTGTATCCAATTTTATTTTTTTCCTTATGGTTTCATCATATTTTGGGGAGACAATCATTTTATAATTGCCTACAATGACAGGATCTTTTTAATCTTGCTATTTAAAACAGTTGTTCATAGTCAAATTTCTTGTTAAGTAACTAATACATAATCATGTTTCTTTATCCCAGTCCTTAGATCATTTAGTGGTTTTTTATACATTTTTTTGATCCTTCAACACCTTATATCATTATGAAATGTCACTACAAATTTTTTTCTCCTTGTTGCAAGATCATGGATACTATGTAAAACTAATCCTAAGATCGGTTTGGAGGAACTTCTCTAGAAAACTCTGTATGAGCTAATAATTGTCACTCCAAAACTATCTACTGAATTCTCCTGTTACTTTTTTAGGCATCTTATTTCCTTTCATTTGAATTAATCTATATTTCCTTCAGTTTAATTAATAACTTATTGTGGGTATTAAATATCTTGTTGAAACATAAAGAAACCAATTTTTTCATTCAAACTACTGAACCTCTAGATCTGTTTGCTGTTGGATCACTCACACGTTACACTTGCTCTCTACAGCCACCCGGAGTAAAGAAATGTGTGTGATAAATTCAGTGTCAGGTTAAGTTATATAGCTGAGTAGGACTGAATAACTCTGGTTCCTGAAAAGGCATGAAAGAAACATATTTTCCAGCAGTTATTTATGATCAGTGACTGAGCAGTTGCATCGTCAACAACCTGGCATGTCAGTAGCAGTGAGTAAAACTTGGCTGTCACCAAAAAGTCCCAGAACAGCAGACCTCGGAAGTAATAATCAATGTTCAATATGCTTGAGTTAGTGAGTTAGGGATACTACGTAAATTTCATCACAGCAAAAATTCTTCATAACTTCTCAAAGTGGTAGAACATCTTACAAATAAAGGAAGATACATTTTATATATCTATATATATGCATATATAATATTGGGAGTGTGTTTTGGCAACTGCAGACTCCTGTCCTCAAGACTTCAGAATAACTTTATAAAAAAAAAGGTTGAAGCGGAAGTGCATTACAAGTGAGATGAGATTGACTTGTTACCTTACTTGTTAGGTTTACTTTTCATGTTAAAATAGATGAGCCAGAGCAAACTACACCAGTTTTACCACCTAAAAGCAGGTTTATTTTCTTGTCATGCTAATAAAATCATTATCACCTGGAGCTAGTATACCAGCATTACAGCCAGAATTTCTTTTTCTACCATTATTTTCAGTATGTATTTGTATTAGGTTTTTGAAAGACGGAATGAGAAGCATGTAAAAGAACAACAGTTCTCCAAAACCAGGACTCTTCAAATAAATATATAGGGTTTTAAGGAAGCCTTTGCTGGGAGGATGTCTCAGTTTCTGGCCGTAAAAAGCAATGGACCCACCAGTACAGCCAATAACAGGCAGCTTATAAAGGCTGTTACTTAGCACATCAGCAGTCCCTGTCTGTGTTTCTTTTCTGACTGATGCTGAACTGTGGCTCATGTGACTGTAGAAATCCATAGTAACAAGAGCTGTTTGCTTTAGGAAACTAACAGTTTGTGGTACAGGCAGAACTACTCTACACCCCTAAGTACACAGTGGCAAAACTTAGTAAAGCTGCAGTTACTGAACTGTGCCCTCTGGTTCTTGTTAACATAACATAACATAACATAACATTCATTTCAGTTCTTGACTTTAAGAGTGTCAACTTGTATTATGTATAACAGGTATATGCATAGTCCACAAATGCAAATTTCTGAAATGCAATAAAATCAATATTTTGTTTCATTTGGGCTGCTGGTGAACAAGTACTTGACAGAAATAATTTGTGTTACCGTAAGCTCAGACTACAGAAATTAAGTGAATTAGTATTGTATTTGAACACATTGATTTTTTGAACTATACTGAAATTTGTGAAGATGATACAGTTTCAGTATCTATTTTATAACCTAAATTATTCCATTCCTCATAATGTATTTCCATTTATTTCAAGTTTGTGTTTGATTTTATTACCTCACATATTTGTAGCCTCAAAAAATATTGTTTAGGGTTTTTTCAAGAAATTACTGAAATTGGTAGAGGTGCTTCTGTGCAATCTCAAGAAATTGTGCATCCAATCATCTAACTGACAACTTTCAGGATTCTGAATCAGACACATTACAACAGCAAATGTTGCATCAGAATGAATAAGCTCACTGGAATTTATAAGTATAATATGAAAAAGGAAGTCTGTATAGAATAAGTTCTAATTTTGATCTAACACAAAATTTTAAAACTTTTTCTGCAGAGGCCATATACCCTAAATGATGACCCATAGTTTAGAAATGAACTTGTGTTTTCTTCCAGATAAATGTGCACTGATTGTAGTATAACAGATTACATTTTAAGACTGTCAGAATGAAATAGCCACGCATGTTAGCTGAATATTAATAACCTCTATATCTAACCAAGGACTAACGGTCTAACTTTTCTGTGATTCCAAGTAACGTGCATGCAAAGACAATTTCAGACTTTGCAGTCACCTTTACAGACTGAAATATTTTTTTAAAACAAATTTACTTCTTAGTTCCAAGAAGCCTTATCCACTTAAGTACAAAATTTTTGGTGGAACTGGCATGAACTCTTGGTCTTGGCCATGTTAGATCCTATTTTCTCCAAAAAATATTTTTTTGTGTTTTTTTGAAAAAAAGTCAAGGTTTCCACTCTGTGTAAAATAATGTTAAATCAAAGAAATGAACAGAATTTATTTGGGACTACATACAGAGTGGGGTAATTTAATGCCCTAACTATTAGTCGATATGTAATCTGCCTAAATATCTGTTCTGTTTAGAGCTGAGTGTACACCTCATGCCACACAAATAGTAACAATACCAGATAGAGCAAGCCCTGACGAGAAGAGCTGGGTGTTAAAGATGAGAGGAATTACTTTATTAAACTTTCTTATTTGTATGATCATTTCTATAAGCGTGCTATAATGTTTATCAGTATGGCTTCTCATACGATATTGAGGGAGGGGAAATCTATTAATATCCATGCACAGCTTTTACATTTTTCTTTAACAAATTATGACTGTATGAACACATTTTGCCAGCTTTGACTTTGTATTATTTTTTGTTTGAACATCACTTTCAAACTTATTTTCAATACCTGACAATTGGGCTGGTATTTTTTTGGGAACATTACCACTATGCTAATTATAGACTTGTGTCATGAACATTTTTAATGCTTGCCATAAGTTTAATCAGATTCTGTATGTTAACTCTTGCAGTCCTGTGAGAAGTTCATAGGGTTAAAACATTTACAGCAAAATGAAGGTAATGTGTATACTGTCTGCATGCATATAGAGAGAGCAAGAACTCATTTGCACACACATACATATGAAAGAGAGATGTAAAGGTCTAGAGGTGAAAAGTAATTGCAATTGAATATCCATGTAATATCGGAAATAATTGGACAAAATATTATCCTTGTTATTATCTTAATAAATGGAAATGCAAAAATACTCAACAGATAGAAATATTCAAGCATAGGTTCACTAGTTGATTTCAAATTATGCAGAGATAGCATCAAAATTTAAATGAAAAGTTCTGCCTTCTAAGTTTAAGGGAGAGGGTTTACCATTAGTTTAGCAGAGAGCAAAGAAAGGATCTTCAGCTGGTGGTGAGTTTCAGGAAAAGAAATGTGTAGGTATTCACAGGAATTTTGTGCCAGAACAGTATTTTGCATCTCATGAGGAGCATGCACAGACACTGCCTGCAGGCACCATTCCTGCTCAGGGTGGTTCCACAATCCAGGTTGCACAAACCAGGTAAGTATCAGTGAAGTGCTGAGGCAAATAAATAAGTTTAAAAGAGTCTTTCCCCCCAAAATGGACATGTAAGATTCACAGCAAGAAAGTGAATGTGTCATTGGTACTTTTTACGCTTTTTGCAAACAGTCTATATTTAAAATAATTTCAGTATAAAGTTAAACCTGTTTAGTTTACAATGAATAGAGTATTGTTAACACTTTGTGGATACATGACTGAAGTCAATATGCAGGATTTACTTTAGTTTTAAATCACATGGACAGTAAGCTCTGGGTACACTCCAAACTCAGGCTGGCTATTTCTAACTCCTGCAACCATCTCCCTCAGAAAAATTACACTGGAGGAACAGAATTTATTGAAGTATCATTATCAAATCATGACCTTGCCAGATGTTTCATGAAAAAATAAAAACTAGAAAAATCCTTTGTGATACACCAAAAGAATTAGGTTTCCAAGTGAAACGTTAGCAGAGTTTTGTAAAATGTACCGAGTACCCAGTTAGGCCCTGGTTTCTAACACCATCTCTTTCACACTGACCTGCTCACAGGTATAAAAAAAATGGATTTTGTTAGCTTGGTCAAACTATTTCTAAGGTTTTCATGATAACTTCCAAACTAACAACTAGCAAACTGAATCTCATATTTAGGCAATTTTAATTTCAGTTGGAACAAAAAGAAATTCAGTATAACTCATCCACAGACCCTGAATACTTAAAACATTAAATATTTTCAGAATTATTTTGTAAATCATGGTTATTTCAATCCAGTATGTACCATAATACCTTTGTTCTGTATGAACTGCGTTCCTCTTTCAGCAAGTGCAATGTCAAAATCAATCACCAACTTCTTTAGAGATCAATGTGTATGCTAACAAAACATCACTCTGGACACTCCATAACATATCTTCAAACACACATTTCTCAGGTCTGGCAGACAGAAGACCTTTGATGCTTGCAACAAGTCTGGGTTTTTTTCGTAAAGGTGGCATCTGAACAATTTTTCTGGTACTAGTGCTGATTATCAAATCTTTCTAGCTGTTTCTGCTGGAATCAAGTTTTCACCCTTTATTTCTGTATAGTACGGTACCTCAGACATCATAAGAAAACCTAAGATGTTCACAGACTTTTACAATTTGAATTAATCTGTCTGGAAAGGAACATTGGTGAAAAGACCAAGGGCAGTTTGATGGTTAAGCATCAACCATTTTGTCTT
The DNA here is from genome assembly GCF_000737465.1 of Haliaeetus leucocephalus. NCBI lineage: Eukaryota > Metazoa > Chordata > Aves > Accipitriformes > Accipitridae > Haliaeetus > Haliaeetus leucocephalus. Next base: position 8,380,041 of record NW_010972720.1, read on the forward strand.
TAATTCACTTTCAAATGAATATGGTTGAAAAATGTACCAGTTTACCCTGTAATTTTGAATTTCTGAGGGAACTGCATAATCCTGAAACAAATGTAATATAATGCTATTGATTATAATTATTTGCTTATTTTATTTGCTCACAAACAAAATAAAAGTCCTAAGTACTTACCATATTATATAGAACATGTTTGCAAGTATCTTCAGTTACAAAATGTACTATTTGTGAGAAATCTGACAATTCTAATCTAAGAAAGTTTTATAATTTTCTTTTCTTTTTGCTAAAGGCTAAGTTTGATGAAAGGAAATCTAAGCACCATATCTTATTTGCAATATTTGCCACTTACAAGGCTTCTCTGTGTAGATCTTCCTAGTCTGAACACTATATGACTGAGAAAAAGATCTGTAGAAGTGGCTGTTATTAGTAATATTCTAGAAAATAATTGCTTAATTTCAGGGCACAGTATGTAAGATAATTGTGTTTGCTTTTTGCTGTTTGTGCAGTAAAAATCTGATGAACTAAGTAAAAAGAGATAAAAATCAGGGTTGTTCTGGTGAATTACTTCAAAGCTTGGATTTATTATGACTAGGCAAAAGACCTGTGTGACTTCATCTACCCCAAAAGACTCGTAAGAACTACTAATAGGCTCTCACAGTTTTTTTTTTTTCTGCTATCATGCTATGTATATTATATTAAAAATAAAGAAAAGAAATTATATAAGGGCAATCATGAAGAGATTATTTTCTTCTCGGTTGAAAAACAGATTTATAATAAATAATTTAAAGGTAGATTACATAATTTAGATTTTACATTCTTTGTTTCCAATTAAAAGTGTAAGCAGAAAGAGGCCAGCTCAGGCAAAAACATTGTTTTAAAAATATACAACAGTCGTCTTTGAGGAAAGAATGTTGACATTGTCATTTAACATGTATTCAAAGGAATTACTTTCTTCTTTGAAAAAATACAGCACTTACCCAATTACAGAAAAAGAGAGGATTAGTGTGTATTTTACGGTCCACCAATGGTTTTAATATACACACATATGTGTTATTTCTTTGTGTATACAGCTGGGACATTAAATTTTAGTTGGATCAAAATAGAAAAATGTTCTTGGTGGCTCTAGCACCAGAGCAGGTTACTGACATTTCAAAGCAATTGAAGACCTAGAGATAGCTCTTGAAAGTTTCACTCGAGAGCCTACCAAAGTTTCCCTTGGTTTCCCATGCACCAGACCTACATTTAAAACAAAGAAGAGTTATATATTTTTATATATATACATATACATGTACACCATGCATGCCTTTTATTTTTTAAGTCCAGCTTCTGCTGCAGTATAGCTAAAGGATGTAAAAGATGAAACTATTCCTTGTTATTCTCTGAGGCACCATCCCACAACTGTCGAGAGATTTTTTCTGGCAGATTTGTTGTGAGTAATCCTACACTAGGAATGAAAGATGAATTAATTCTTCCCTACTGCTGATGCTTGTTACTTTTATAATAGAAATTGATAATGTGAAATTTACATGCATTTTGCCCCTCTGAAATGTGCCCAATAGAGCTTTCTGAAGATCGCAATTCTAGTGAGACAAAAAACGTGACTACTAACATAAGAACTCTTCACAAGAATACCCCAAATCCCCATAACTCTAGAAGGATAATCTTTGCTAGACTGAGGCCTAAAAAGGTTCCTTGGAACAAAGCCATCACCTTTATTTATGAAAACCACACAAAATAGTCATTTTTTGAGAAAGAGCAAAAGTACTTCACCTCTGACTACTAGGGAAAAAAAGTATTACTGAATGGATACCTTCTTGAAGTACCTTTTATTCTATTTTTCACAGAGTGACCTTAAAAATTAAATTTTAATAAATAATAAACATGTATCTGCAAGTTTCTGCTTCTACTTCAGTGTCTGCTGATTTTAGTTCTGATTATTCTTTATTGCCTTGACTATCCATTAATAAAAGTATACCTTTAGAAAAGCTGTCTCAGGACTGTTTTATAATGATAAATGTTCTAGGCACTGCTTGCTTTTGTTCATCGTTTGCTGCCAGGCACCTGAGTACTGAAAATAGCAAGTCACCTCTAAAGATGTGCCAAGTGACCGTAGCTAATTTGAAAACCCTGTGTCATTTTCAGGTCTGTGAACACCACAATATTTCAGCTCCCATGGATCTGTTAAAAAGGAATCAGCCCCAATAATGACACAAAATTTTATTCAGAATCCTCATAATTAAAAAGCATTGGGACTAATATATGTATAGTACATGTTTTTATTAACAAATTCTTATGGAAATGTCAGAAATCAATGTAATCTTCTGAGGAAAAACAATAGTTTGATGCACTGCAAACTCTCAAACACGGTTTGTACTCTTCTGTGGTAGAAAGGCATTTCTAAAATGGCTGCTTATGGAGTTTTAAGTCATATACTCTACAGACTCGGGTTACCTACTTATTTTAGTATTTTAGAACTGAGCTATCAATTACATGTGTTTTACTCTGTACTAAAATGTTGTGTAAAATCCACATGTGCATAATATTTGAATAACAAAAAAGAGTGAAGATAAAATTGGTATTTAGAAGAAGTGCTGAAATTTTTAAAATTGAAATTAGATTATGATACCTCAGGAAACAAGAAATCAAGTTCTTCAATAATTGTTTTGTTCCCTTTAGGCTTGGGTTATAATTTTAGCTCTGCTTTTCACCAATTTACTCCTTATCTTGAGGAGATTAAAACATAGTTGGCAGAAATAATTTAGATCTTATCTTAGAAGGGGAGTATTATTTCACAGTTTCTCAGACTAACTGGGATTCCATAGTCCTTCTATGTTCCCATTTAAAGCAACTACTGAATTCACCGCTAGTGCATTTGCAGGAAAACATTCTTTTGAACCAGAGAAAATAGTAGGAGTTTATGTCCCTCCTATGGTTCATATTTGCTATGTAGATGTAAAGTATCATTTAAAAATATGTTTGTTTTAAACAAAATTTATTTATACACTATGCAATGGCTTAAAACATGAATTTATCATTATAGAGTTCCTGTATTTGAAAGTCTGCTAAAGGTGAAAAATATGACAGTACTGTTGAATCCATAAAAATGTATTACTTGAAAAACAATTACATTACTCTATTTCAAACACTGGCACATTGATTTTGCGACATTTAGCTTACCAAATGCTCCAACTTCTGCTGCACGTGCCATTTACCATACATCACATTTACAAACCCATTAATAAGAGGATTTTAGGATTACAACAAAATTACAGAAAAATTCCAAAGACTGAGGATTTGACTGATGCTGACTCAAACTGGTGACAGCAAACCAAACTAGGGTCTCCCACACATGGCACAAAGCCTCTTCGGTCCTCTGAGGACTGATGCTCTTATGCCACCTCCACAGAGCAGAGTAAGCTCTTCAACCTGCAGACAGATCTTTGGCTGACGAAGACACAAGGGTTAAAGGAGGACCACACATTTCCTGTGCTGTCACTGCTCTTTCTGAGGTACTAGCAGTAAATGACCCCAAGAGAGCTCTCAGGCTGCATCCTGTAAGCGCAGAAATTGCAACTGTACTTGGGCCTGACTACATGCACTGCAGTTTCTTGAACTATTAAGCTAAAGGCATACTCTTACTGTGAGTGCTTAAGAATTTAAAATGCCTAGCTGTAGTTCTGCAAATTGCTCTTCTGATTTGGTATTTTTTTGGTATTTTAATCAAATCCTGGACACCAAAGGAAGAGTAACTATTTTGCCATCTGCAAAAATGGGAGTTACTCATCACTGAAAAGAGCCCCAAGGGTGTAATGGAAAGCACGCAACCTCTTACACCCCTGCATGAGGTCATCTGATAGTTCATTACTGACTGAATCCTATATACAGTTGATGCCAAAAAAATATGCTTTAGATTCTCATTTTTCCACTGTTTCTCACATAAATGTCTTACCTTCAGCAGGGTGCACACTTTGCCACACTGCCAATAGACTCCAGAAAGCCTGTACTGATCCCTAAATGGATTAGTCTGCTTTAAAGGGCTTTTGTTTCACTTAGAGTCCATCATTTACACTTTTGAGTTAAAAACCAAAACCAACCAGCCAACCAAACAAACCAGAGAAGAAATACTTCATTTGTCCAGAAAAAAGAAAAATGGAAATTGATTTTTGGTTTTAGTTTTGTTTTGTTTTCTTTTTTTAATGTGCCTAAGTGGTACATACCAGAAAGAGGAACACATTTGTGCTATGAAATTAAAGATTTACAGTATATTCAGGATGAGATATTAATGACACTCTTTTATTTCTCCAGTGGAACTTGATTTGGGACACTGGTTGTATTTGTTTTATGAAAGACCTCACTTCATGTTTAATTGTACCTTGGCATAATAAAAGTTTGTTCTGTCTATATTTATCTCCTTTGTAAATTGGTGTCTGAAATAAATATATATTTGTTTCATGTTGTAATAAATAACTTATGGTACACATGGTTGAATTGTAATCCCTAGTTAAGAGTGTAAGAAGCCTTCAGATATGCTTTGGATTATTTATTTATCTAGCATGTGTTTAGAGAAACATTGTACATTGTGTGTCTGTGGTGTTTTACTTGATTTTGCTGTTTAAAATAAGGGATTAGATGCTGGAGTCACTATTCAGACAATCTTCCATTAACATTTGTTCACAGAAGGATTGCTAGATGACTGCCATAAAGAAGTGTAGTTCTTTCTGAAAGTCATCATAATGGACATTAACTACCAGGATGACTGAGCTCATATCTATTCGTAGTAACAGCTTACATACTTCTCTATTCAAGCACAGATTTCTTTGGTTTCTCTTCTTCATTCATGCTTATCTAACTCTTAAAAGAACTGGTTCTTTGTGGCTCTTTAAGAAAACAAACTATTCTACAGAATGAAAGAGCTGAATTGACCTAGGCCAAATAAGTGACCCTACAGCACATTCTTGGGAAAGGAAGCACTTTAGAGAAGAGTAAAATGAAGAAACCCATATGCTATATACTGAGTTCAGCAGACAAAGTGCTAGCATGAACTCAGCTTCACTTGAAGTGGATGAAGTAGATTGTGGTTATATCCTTTCCTTAAACCTGTATAACAATGGAAACTGGGAGAAAGTGCCTATTGTAACATCAGGGCTCAGGGGCTCCATCAGACCCACAATGCCAAACCTGCTATTCTTCAAAAAGATGAGGCTCCTACTAATTCACAAACTGTATCAACAAAACTACCATTTTCTTGAGTTCAGAATTTTCATGCCAGGGTTGATCTTGAGATCATCACTGTATTCATGACTAACCCTTCCCCCTCCTACGCTGCAACTTGAAACCCACTCAAAAGCCACCCCTGAGGCACATACTGTATTTCAGTCACAGTTCTACGTGATAGTGATGTTCCCTCGTGCTGTGGGAACTAGGGCCCTTCTTGGAGTTTCGTTACATGTTCACTGCCTCCCCGGTTGCCTAAATGTGGAGGTAGGAGGGAGGAAGGCAAAGGAGGACCTGTGGCCCTGGGAAGTGCCACCGGGCAGCTGCCTATGCTTGAGGCATGCAAGCCCGGGGATATTCTCAAACATACAACATACTTGGGAGGTCGTTGCATGCAGGGTCAGTCTGGCAGCCTCAGTACTCCCTAGGGATGGTGCAGACTGCTGACAGGTTATAAAAGCAGGCACTGCAGCAGAGAAATGGCATTTACAGACTCGAGTCCAAGTTCAAAGTGAACCTTAAATATCGTCATGGATTTAGCCGCTTGTGCGTGCCTCGGGAGAGACCCAGATAGGGAACTGTGTCACAGGCAGGCAAATGCTTTTCTTTAACTCTTCGCTTCAGAAAAGGAAATTCAGGCTGCCTTTTTGAAGCCAAGCTCACTTTTCCCTTGTGCTTGCCTAGCCCTATCAATCTGAATTATTGGAGGGCTGACACAGTTTGACGTTTTTAACTCACCGGGTCAGCTAGGAGTAAAGGTAGTAAGAAATACAGGTAGAGAGGTGCTGAGTGCCACTGTAAGGTATCTTATGTTAACAGAGCATCACTAAACCTACAATTTGTCATTTAGGTCACTGTAATCATATAAAACATATTTCTAGACTCATCTATGATGGCAGACTTGGAGTGCTGAAGGCATTCCTGAAAACTAAAAATATAAAATGGAATTCTAATACTAATAGTGGGAGGAAAACAGCAAGAACTATGGTTGTGGTCTATATTTTCACGAGCCAGAGTCTTACTGTGTATAACTTTGGTTGCTAAGCATTTCTTGTTTATTTTCCTGCTTTTGAAAGTGAGTAAGTTAACAAGCACGCTACTGCTTAATTCCTGTCTCTACTTTGCCTCGTAAGAAAAGTAGTAGCCCTGAGGAAGACATCCTCTTTCCCTACTATGCCGTCTCATGGTTTGAAAAAAAAAATGAGCTGTAGGTTTAGAAAGAGTGTGCATCCTTTTGTTGTCACAATGATATGTGCAAGGTAAATAATGATTAGCCATTGTTTTCTGAACAAAAAGTTAAATCTCCAGTCCCTGTCCTGAACAGTGTTGATTTTAGGGGTTAGGGTTTATGAATCTTATTTCCAGGACAGAGAGCTCTAATAAGATACTACTTGGATCAAATGGAGTTAAAATAGACCTTTCTGGCAGACCACAAAATATGTTCTTCAGCTTGAAATACCACATTAAGCTCCAAATGGTCAAAGGGGAGATGGTAAGAAGTTATTTCAGCATCAGCTCCATCCATTTATATATTGTGACTCTCTTCTATACGTGGCAATAGCTGACCCCTCTCTCTTACAGTCAAATAAATAGCCAACATCAACTCAAAATGAACGTTACTCAAGTATGTTTATGTAACTGATAGCCCTTTTTAGTGGGTGTAGTCCCACTAATCTCTAGTTTTCAACAACACTAAGGTTTAGTGAGTGATTTTTTCACTTACTGCTGGATTTCTGAGACCTTTTTACATAAATATGCATATGAGTAATGCATATCCAGAAATTTAAATCAGACACTTGCAAATCAATAATATTTATCTGACTCCAATTCCTGTGCTCTTTGCAGACATTTCCAATCCAGTCTACAAATGCCAGGTTTCAATTAATTAGAAACAGTTTATCTTAATTAGCATGAGTTACCATCCTAACAAGAAATAAATTGTTTCAGCAGAGAAGGTGAATTTTGTGAAATGCTAATGGCCATCTAAAGCCTTTTTGGAAAATAAGGGGCAACTGGGAATTTGGGTGTTGGAGAGACAATTTTTGCTACTTCTTTATTCTAACTGTGGAAAAAAGAAAAACTAGAGCATATCCCTAGATTATCTTGAACCCTATAAAAATGAGAATCATTTTAATTCCCACCAATATTCATTAAACATTTAATAAAAGAAATTTTAAGGTCAAAACTTCCTTTGCTTAAGCTATTTTCAGCAGAGTATGAATACTACCTGCAAGTAATCTATCTAGTAACCCAAACGCTTCTGCCCTCCCCTTCTTGTCTACTACAATATCCACAAGGAAAAGAGGGCCCAACTGATAAGACTAAAACAAATTTTCTGCTTTTCAGGCTGTAGATGAAATAGATTTCTCTTTGTTCTGCTCTTCTCTCTTAACTTCCTCTCCCAAAACAGTGTTTGAAGAGATTTCTGTAAGATTAAGAAAAGGGGAGAAGTCACGTTTAATGTCAGCCAAAGCCATCCAAACTGTACCTTTTCATTTGTATGAGCAGAGAAATTAATCAGCTTCAGTTTATTAAAGTCTGTGGATAAAATCCTTAGCTTATTCATCATGTTTCTCTGTTTTTGAGCACTTAATGCTCAAAATAGTTCACAAAAATCCTGATCCTGTGTTGCCAGTTCCAGGCATGAAACTTGTAGCCAGAAGTAGTATACCCTGCAGGTGAAGGTCATATACAGGTTTATACTAACTAGCTTTCACTCTAATGAAGGCCCAACTGACCTTCTTGTAGAATGCTGTTCATAGACTCTGCTGAAGCAAAAATACCACTAATCCAACTGGAAGCCTGTACGGCACTCATGCCTGTGAAGGAATGGAAATTATAGGAGACATTCAGGTATCTAAACAGAGGAATCTAGTGCCATTTCAGAGCTATCTGATGGTTCCATGCTGCGTGATTTGATACAGGACTTGCAGAAAACCCATGCATTTCTTGAGAAGTACCTGGATACATCATGCATCACGTATGTCCTGGATCTTGATGTTTAGGTGGGCACTAGGTGCTGTAAATTACATCTGAGTGACAGGTGAAATAATAGGAGAGATCTCACAACCTGATGTTCATAGTGTGGTATTGGTACTGGAAGTTCAAGTGAATCGAAACAATGAGTTCCTTCTTAGAGTTTTCATGCCCTTAATCACATGGGGCACTAATATCCATCTGGCTGTAACTGGACATTTGTCATCCACTTTCTGCAAGGTATTCTGAATAGACTGAACAAAAAAATCCTCATCTTCTCTGAGAAACAATTTTTGGCACTAATGCACATTTGCATCTGCTTACATCCTTATTCCTCATTGTTCTTTTACTTTCTCTTCCTCACTTTTTAAATCAATCTTTACCTTCCTTGCCTTCTGTTAGAAATAACTTGCTTGGGTAGCTAACACCTCACTTTTGCAGCACCTCTGAGAGATTAGGAGTGAAAAGGTAGCTAAAAAATGTGATTTAGGGAGTCTGATGTGCTGGGCCTCCGAGCAGTTGATGTGATTTGACAATGCTTTGATTCTGTTTTTCTTCAACAGTAGGGCTGTAGAGTAAGTCAGTAAAAGAAAAAAACATAGCTACATTTTATGTCATTCTATTTCTTTCTTTTGCCTTTCGTATGTAATTTTATCATATTTTGTCTTCAAGGAAATAAGATTAACCTTAAATAACAGTAAAGACAATAGCTTCAAACACACTTCAAATAACTTTTCCTCTTTTCCAAGTAAAAGGCAATTAATACCTTATTAATACCATCTAAAAGCCTGTCAAGCAAGTTGTTTTCCCTTTGAAAAAATTCCTCAGCTTAAGAAAAAAATGATAAAGGAATCAAGTATGTGCTTATTGATATTTTAAACTACATTATTACCTATCATATATACAGGTATCTTTTAAAACAGGCACAGTATATTAAATGTCAGTTGCTTACACTGGAATGAAGCACAGTAAGCACATGTATTTAAAACATGAAAACTTCCTTAAAATTTACGGTGACAGTCACATGTCGCTGTGATTCCCATTTACTTTATCGAAATAGACATGATGCTTAGAATAGCAGTATGTTAATTAGTTACCTGTACTACTATATCAATTGGTCTACTAACCCATTATAGCTAACTGTTTCTGAGATTGTGAATAGAGTGTGCTTGCATTCACATGAAACAGTCTTGCATGGCCTCCACTCTACAGTGTATAACCAACCAATCATTGTTCTTGCAATAAATCATTTCAACAACTGACATTTGTTATAATTAACACAATTTGTCATCTCTCTTTGAGAAAGCACTCTGGAGTCATCACAGTGTCATGGGCTCTAAACTCCCTTGCAAAATCCAGAAAACGGATGTGTTTCATTGTTTGCAGCACTTTTATACGTTTATAAATGGAATGGAAAGTACAGTTTGAAGTGCTTAGGTAAACCTGGGAAACTGAAAATATTAACTTTACAAGAGATAAAACTGTAATTAATTCTAATTTTCTACCACTGGCTGTAATAACTTCTGTCAATCTAAAATGAAACTAATAGAACATATGTATTAACTATAAATCCCTTCATCTTAATCTTCTCAAATATTTTGGATACCATTAGTAAGTTTAAACTAACAGTTATTAAGTACTTCATCCAGAGAAATTACTTATTCTGCTGTAAAACTAGAAATAGAATCAAACTAAAAAAAGAAATAAAATGAAATCATATACACTTAGAAAAAATATCTTAAATGTCAAAACTGTCACTAATATGGCATGCATGTTTTTTCAGTCCCTATGGAAAAGTGAAAAACAAAAGAGAAGATATGGCGCTTAAGATGTCCATACAATATATGCATCTTATGGTATATGTTTTATAAAATAGTATGACAGACAAGAAAATGTTGAGAAAGACCAAGAATTAATCCATATTTGAGAAAATAATTATGTATTCAAGAAGCTATGCAGAATCCTAGGAAAAAGGAGTCATGTCAGCTCTATTTGGATAAATCTTGATTATTTTTTTTCTTTTGGGAAACAAACAAAAAAACAAAGATCTCAGAAAGCCTCTCAGGGCAAACATTCTCTGGATGGGAAAACTAGCAGGGAAGTCCCACAAATTCCTTTCCAGTTTTTCCCCAAGCCACTGGACCAACAAAAGGATAATGTTAGTGCTAAGAATAGTTTATTTCCTTCTTTGGGAACTGAAGTTCCCCTTTTAAACCCTTTATCTCATCCTGACAGAGAAAAGAAATATTAAATTGGTCATAAAATAAATCTCTACTCACATCTAGGCCCTTGTACACACTTCTTAAGAGGTCTAAAAGGGATCTTAAGTACAGATGACAATCAGATTCATGTGGCTTGAATATGGAAAAAATATCAACTTGAGCCAAGAGAGGATCTTGTTTGGAGGAATTCTCTAAAGTGTTGTACTATTTTTATCAGAAAAAAAAGTGATAGAAATGTTCCAACTATTGTGATTGTTATGTGTTTTGGGATATTTCTTTTAAAGTCCTTTCTCCTACAGACTTGTGATTAGGCATAAATCTCAGTCTTCATTAAAAAGACTAAGTTTATACTTTTCCTGTTACAAAGAAAAATTTGAAAATTAGTCCCATGAACAAGGGCAAAACCCCCTAAAAATCTACAGGGAAATAGAGATAATAATGCATTTTTAAATAATTTCTGTGTACTGTAAGTGAAACTAATGATTTATGAAGAACTAATTAATTATTTTCAGTGGTTTGTAGTTCTCAATAGTGTTACCATGCTAGGATAGTAGGACTATTACCACTTGTGGCAGCAGTGAAAATAACAAGACAGGCTAAATAACAGCAAAGTGCAAGATTCAGCAAGATAGAGTGTGCATATATATGGCAAACTCTCTTCCTCTGGTATCTCAGAGGGTTCCTTAAAACTAATATGAGGAAAATGTCATCCAGTCCAGGTAACCTATGTTTCTGATTTATCAGTCAGTTAGTTTCACTTAGTTTTGATTGATTATACTTAAGCTTCATTGATTATTGAGAGTGAACTAGTTTCAATTATTTTACTAATACTGCCATATGACTAATAAGTGTTATACTGTAAGGCAGCCAATGTTTCTTACGTGCGTTAGCACATCAGCAATACCAAGAAACAGGAACCTCAGTTTAAAGCTTAAAACACATTTCTGCTAAGGCATACAGAAAAATTACATCATTATGTCATAATCCTATTCCTAGGAGAAGGATGAGATCCAGACAGGACATAGTGAGAAAGGAGGGTGTGGTGGGTTGACCCTGGCTGGACACCAGGTGCCCACCAAAGCCGTTCTATCACTCCCCCTCCTTCAGCTGGACAGGGGAGAGAAAATATAACAAAGAGCTTGTGGGTCGAGATAAGGACAGGAGAGATCATTCACCAATTACCATCATGGGCAAAACAGACAGCTTGGGGAAAAGTAACTCAATTTATTGCCAGTCAACCAGAGTAGGGTAATGAGAAATAAACCCAAATCTCAGAACACCTTCCCTCCACCCCTTCCTTCTTCCCGGGCACAACTTCACTCCCAGATTCTCTACCAAGCCCCCCAGCGGCACAGGGGGATGGGGATGGTGTTTATGGTCAGTTCATCACACGTTATTTTCTGCCGCTTCATCCTCCTCAGGGTGAGAACTCATCACACTCTTCCCCTGCTCCAGCGTGGGGTCCCTCCCACGGGAGACAGTCCTCCACAAACTTCTCCAATGTGGGTCCTTCCCACGGGCTGCAGTTCTTCATGAACTGCTCCAGCATGGGTCCTTTCCATGGGCTGCAGTCCTTCAGGAGCACAATGCTCCAGCGTGGGTCCCCCACGGGGTCACAAGTCCTGCCAGAAAACCTGCTCTGTGGGCTCCTCTCTCCACAGATCTGCAGGTCCTGCCAGGAGCCTGCTCCAGCGTGGGCTTCCCACGGGGTCACAGCCTCCTTCGGGCATCCACCTGCTCTGGCGTGGGGTCTTCCCTGGGCTGCAGGTGGATATCTGCTCCACCATGGACCTCCCTGGGCTGCAGGGGGACAGCCTGCCTCACCAGGGTCTTCACCACGGGCTGCAGGGGAATCTCTGCTCTGGCGCCTGGAGCATCTCCTCCCCCTCCTTCTTCACTGACCTTGGTGTCCGGAGGGTTGTTTGTCTTACATGTTCTCACTCCTCTCTCCGGCTGCCGTTTCCGTCTGTCCCAACTTTTCTTCCTTCTTAAAAATGTTATCACAGAGGCGTTACCACTATCGCTGATTGGCTTGGCCTTGGCCGGCGGCGGGTCCGTCTTAGAGCCAGCTGGTATTGGCTCTCTCTCAAACATAGGGGAAGCTTCCAGCAGCTTCTTACAGAAGTCACCCCTGTAACTCCCCCGCTACCAAAACCTTGCCACACAAAGCCAATACAGAGGGGATGATTTTGCCACAGGTGGGAAGTACCAAGTCACTGAGAGGAGCCCCTCTGACCAGTGTCCACCTAGGAACTCCTGAGGGTTTCTCAGCCATGAGGCAGGAGAAAGCAACAGGCTGAGTAACTAGCGAAGACCCTGAAACACCTTACACATTAAGCAGGATTTTGAACATGCATTTATAATGATCAATGCAAAATAGAGGAATAACAGTGCTACTAGAGAGTGGTAGGGCTGGAGGGGAAAGGAAGGTGAGAGGTCATTTGGTTCATCTGCCTGTGGTGAGCAACTGCTCTCCTGTTTCCTGACAGAATGCTGTCTTAAATTCTGAAAGCTTCTTAAGGCTTTTTCATACTCAGTAATACTGACTCTGCAGTTATTCCAGACAACAAAGTTAAGTTTCCTTCACCTTTCTGTTGAAAAGGTCTCCAAAGACTGTCCCTGAGTATTGGTTTAAGGCTATTAATTCTTGTCCCCTCCATCATAGACAGGTAGACCAGATGGCTGATCAGCAGCAGTCTTTTAAGTATTCAAATATTGCTACACCCTTCTTAGCCTTCTTGGACTAATTAAGACCCTTTTAAAAATAGTATTGTTCATGTAGGTCATGTTTCCCAAGCTTTTTCTCTCCTCTTGACTCTTTGCATCACCCAAAGATAGCCACAGTCATCTAGCAGTCTTCCCCATGTTGAATGAAGCAGAGTATTTCCTAAGGCTTAAGTTTATATAAACCAATAAAATTGGTTTATTCACATGTGAAGGCAATTTTTGATCCATGTCCATCTCAAGATGCATAACAATCTCAATTTTCCAGTCCCTCTTTGCAATATTGTTACCTATTGATACCTAACCCAGCTGTTCCCCACTTTATATTCATGCACTCTTTTTCTCTAGAGTTTGTGTAGTAAAAGGTATTGACAGAATGGCAGGCTAAGAAGAGACAATGGAAACAAGAAAGAGAAATAACTGAAGGAATGCCAAAGCTGTTGCTCATTTACAACTGGAGACAGTTACAAGAACTTAGGCTTTTACTAGTTCAATATCTAATACTGGCTCTCCCTTGTCTTTTTTTTTTTTTTTTTTAGACAGTAATTAATGCTTGCAGAAATACTTACGATATAGTTGATAAAGAGGAGTCTTTGTGTATATTGCAGCTTGGTAGCAGTTCATTTGTTCTGTTAACCCCATTTTATTATTCTTTCCTTTCACTGTACTTTTACTTTTTTTCTTTTTTTCTATTTTTAAAATTTTATGTCTTGATTCCTACAAATGAATATAGTGATTTGCATTGACCCTTCCCATTGCCTGGATTACTATTAGTCAGAGTATGTTGGATTATAAATTGTAGAAGTCCCTTTGTCTTGTGTTAACAGGTGATGACATAGTTTTTCTTCTTCTTCTCTAGCTTGGGCACATGTTGAATTTTTGATAAAATATTAAAATAAAAATCAGACAGTAAAATAAGTATTTAAACTATAAAGATGAATACCACTATTTCATAGAGAGACAGATGTCCTTTCTTGTAATGAAATCAGACAATGAGGTGACTGTTACAGAAAAGAGAAAGAGAGTAATCTGAAAGGTATTTCAGCAAACCATTGTTGCTCTCCTGTAGTCAGTAGACTAACATTGCACTTGTATGGCAATGGAAAGTTTGCCATGGATAAGATGATAATGTGTTCCAGTGCAATAAAATGTTCTAACATGATAAAAATTTGGCAGCACTCACAGCCTTCCCTCCTCTAAGCATAATGATCAGCAATCACTAGTCTCTCTTCTGCCTTGTTCTTGTAAAAAGCAAGCCAACACCCCAAGAAGCGAAATATTTGTGATTTGCTTCATGAGAATGTGTTAAAGCAAGTAGAAATGTCTCTGAGCAGAAGTTGGAGCAAGGAGTTAAAGGAGTTAAAGTTTTTCCAAGAGGAAATGTGTGGTAACCTAAAGGAACACGGCACAGAGCTATCACTGGGACTTGCTGACAGAAATAACTGATACAGTGAATCTAGTCCAAGGTCTGCATGCAGAGCAATATTTGTATGCAGAGGAGGAGCAATCAGACTCCTTTGTGCTCTCTGGTAAGCTTGAATCCCAGACCATGTTCACGTAACCTGAGCCTGAGATAATGTTTCAAAATCACCTGACATTCACAACTTTGCAAATTTTCAATATACTACGCAGGTGAGACAGTCACTTTAGCTGTGTTTCATGCTGGGATTGGTGCCCAAACCAACTAACCCCATGGATGGAGACTGCGGAACAAGTCCATGGTCTAGCAGGGAAGTGAAACCCGGTGAAATCTGCAGAATTTCACCTCTCTAAAATGCACACAAGCACTTGTGCTCACTTTGCCAAGTAACTACATCATTTTTGTAGGATTAACTGGGTAGCGGCTTAAAAGCACCTGAAAAATCACAGAACGATGTCAGCCATGGTTTTGTAATGACTCATAAGAGCTGTCTTTTATGAAAACAAGCAAACAAAAAAAGGCACCTGGCCTTCAGCTCCCAGACAGGACAAGTCAGGAATCCCAATCTGCTCCCACGCTGGAATTTTCTAATGCTATACTTGGCAGTGCTAAGGGAGTTTAATGTAGTGGAGGTAATCTGCACACTAGCCAAACCCTTCAATGCATCAGCAACTGACACAGTTCATGCCTCTGGAGTTTAGTTTTAAAATGCCATCAATTAAAAACAGGGAGGGGGGACTTAATTACTCGCAAGTTTTGCTATGCTTCTGAGGCACAGAATAAGATTTTTATGAACTGCAGAAGGAGGAAAAACATTGTTTTTTAATGACCTTTTGGAAGAAAATCAGTTTGCAAAGCAAGGAAACAATTTTTGAAAGATATGTGGGCCTCAGGGAGTTTGAAACAAAGAGAACTGAAGTCTAATTCATTGAAAAAGTAGTTTGGGGTCAGCATATTCAGAAAATACTTGTACACTCACTATCTCTCAGTAAGTCTGGTGTTATAGTACAACTTGCTGCTGTTTTGTGGCTCTTAGGAAGGAATAAATTACGTGCATCTTATACTAATTTCCAGTATAAGACCTGTGGTAAATAATATGAAGTTTTCCTCTACCATTCTACACTGTCCAATGCTATGAAATGATGCTAATGACCAATTATTTCTGCATGGGCTATTTGTAGAAATGAAATTTATTTTAATGTTAACATTTCTGTGAAAGAGTGCACAAAGTGTTCTGCTGTAGTATATCATCAAGTGATACTGAGTGGTTCTATAATTTAAATAACTTTAGCTAGAATGTCTCTGCTTAAATAGATCATGTTTCTGTGCCATTTTACTTCATTGACTGAAAAATCCCACACTAATTTCTGAGCTGCTTGGGAACTAATTAATTTTAAATCTGTTTAACTGTTATACAAGTTAAAGTAATAATCTGTTGAAAGTAATTGCAGTGGAAAATTTTTAATTTAAAGTTCCAGAAAGCAATACCTACACTTTTAACATCACCAAACTATGTGTCCTATTAATGCACATAATCTCAGTTTCCATTAGCTGACAAAAGTATGAAAATAGAAAGGAAGTATATAAAGCCAAAAAGAAAGGGAGAACTCACAAGAAATGGAAAATGTGCTGTAGGAAAATTTAATTGGCAGTACAGTAATGCAGGACTCAGTTGTCACAGGAACTATAACAAGATAAAGCAATAGTCCACTGGGCTGCTACACTGACAGAACTTTTTAAGATCTAGTCTTTACACTGATGCATTCTTTTTGGTAATGTTCTGTGAAATTGCATACTGTATTATGGCTGCTTTTCAGCAAAGTGATGGAATATAGAATGTATGAATAAATCTCCCTCCGCTGAAAAACAGCAAGTTACCTGCTGATACCCATCAACTACACAGTTACCTGAGAGGATGTTAAAACTGTGTGCAATGTTTCTTTAAACATCTGAGACAAACTCAGATGACAAACTTGCCTGGGGACGATTTTAGATAAAAGCTGTAGAATGAAGAAAGGGGGAATATAGGAAGTTTAGGAATAATATCTGTCAACTTTTCTAGATGTGCAGAATTCTACATTACTCTAGGTCCAAAAAGATGGTCAAAGAAAAAAAACCAAAACCATCGTTAAGGACTCTAAATGTCAACCTGTGGGAAGATAAAATTTCACCTTATTACTACCAGCCTCTACTGACTTTTAGATTCAGTGGCATGGCAGAGAGGGCAAAATACACTGAGAGTTTTGCAAGTGTAACTTTGAATATTAACCTCAGAAAACTACAGATTATTACCAGAATAAACTCAGCTGCTTATGAATTTTTAGAAGCAGAAGCTGAGTGGCCATACAGATCATAGAGGTAAAAAGTCATTGTTAGCTACCTGCTTACGAGACCCTAAAGTTGTGGGGGAGAGGAGGGAGAGGGGAAAGCAGGAGGATTGCACTGAGGATAGTTCAGCTACTTGTTACTGCTTCTAAATACATCTGAAAAAATAAAGCCATTGGGCAACCCAGTAAGGAAAAACTTGTGTCAGGTGAAGCAAATTTAAAAGAATGACTGAAGGAAATGTTGCAAAGTGCTATCATTAAAATATTATTTTTTTTTAACCAGAAAATGAGAGAAATAGTTACACATAAGTCTATGATATTTTTTGATGCTCAGGGAGAGACCTTTAAGGAAATGTTTCAGGCCTGAAAAAATTATTACAGTCAGGCTTTAGATCTCTTAGAAATGGATTTATAAAGAAACTGCTGACACTACCTGAGCTATAGTTGAACAAATTGCTTCTGTCCTGGTGTAATGAATAACCTCAGCATCAGGGAGCTTTCCTTTCATACAGAAAGGAAAAAAAGACTGATTTCCTATTTTTAAACTTCCTTTCATCTATCCATCTTTCTTTTTTTTTTTCCTTTATGCAAGGTATCTGCATACCTTAATGTCCTATTATTCAGAAGTTGTGCAACAGTCCTGTGACATTTTATCTCCATAGTAGTACTTTGCATAAGACCTGTCTGGTTATTATCTCTGCCACCCAAGAGCTTAAAGTGTTGCTCTCTTTAGCACATAGCCACTATCTGAGGCTCACGTGCACTAGCTATCTCACATTCACAAAATGTATGGGGTTCCAGTAGGATGAGAACAGTCTATACAGAGGTAAATTAGCCTATTTTCTTCATAATTACTTGAACATCTTCATTCTGGAAGGGTCTGAAAACAGTTAGTGTATCATGTAATGGATGGGTTGAGTTGACTCTGTGTAATATAATTAAGGGTGGGAAAACAAGCATCAACATTTCCATCATTTCAGGTGAGAGGTTCAGTTTATTCTGATTTTATGACCTGGTCATAAACTGGCTGTGTCAGATGGAAACTATCATACTGCAGCTTATTTACAGGTCCTCCAAATTTACTGGGGAGAAACTTATGTGATGTCTCTTTAAAGAAATTATAAAAAATATGCATTATGGGAGCAGTTTATATGTTTAGAGTAACCAAGTTAATTTAAATAAAAATAAACAGCCAGCATACAGTAAA
The DNA here is from genome assembly GCF_000737465.1 of Haliaeetus leucocephalus. Taxonomy (NCBI): domain Eukaryota; kingdom Metazoa; phylum Chordata; class Aves; order Accipitriformes; family Accipitridae; genus Haliaeetus; species Haliaeetus leucocephalus. The sequence goes on from NW_010972720.1 coordinate 8,398,126, forward strand.
GCCTGATAGGAAAAACTGCAATATTCCCTCCATTTTTGGAAGCAATGTGAAAGCAAATGTTATGCTAGCAGTGAGCCACATTCCAGGCACTGATATCAGTGAAGAATTCCCACTGTCATTGGCGAAACTGCAGTCATGTGTCTGTGGGAAAATTATTTTTTAAGGACCGAAATATGATCTTGTAATGCCACTTGGAGTGTTTGCAATACCTTGCCATCTATTTTTATGAGTCTAGCAATAGATGTGGTGTTTAGTAGGCCCTCCTGAAAGAATAGTTGAACTAATCCAATTACTTCTGAAACATTTATTGTGTGATACGGTCTCAATTCAAAGGCTTGCTAAGGTATCTTCTTATCTTACCTACCCAGAGGAAAATAATGGCAATCGAAGTATATATAGTGCACACAGGCAGAATATTAGCTTCATTGAGCATCGATCAAATAAGGTCCAAAATAAGTTTTCAGTCTGTCCCAAGAGACATTAGAGACATGGTTTTAGTCTGTATTTGAAAGCATCAGACTTACAAGTGTTCTTTATGGAGTTATGGCCAAAACTGCATATAGTCAATGAAATAAATTCTTACAAGGTTTCAGCTGTCTAGGATTAAGTTCACATGGGAAGAGTTATCCTTTTTTTCTCCACTGATGATTGATTTGGAGGTATATAGAGCAAAGAGCAAATAAGCAAAACATATTCTTTTTGCTTTTGGATATAGGACCTAAATATGGTTGATTTTTTTTTTTTTGGCCCAGGTAAAGCAAACTTACCTCAGTATAGTCTTTGTATCATTGATCTTGTCAAAGGCCTAAACCGAATAAGCTGAAGGTTTTTTTTCCTGACTTTGCAATTTTAATATAAAATACATATTTTCAGGGGCTGTTGTGATTGGAACAGGAGAGGCATTGGCACACTTTATGGTCTTTCATGTTCATCTGATATGGAGTCCTTTGCTTCCATGTTGTTCCATTGGGGTTTTTTTGTGCTGCCTCTGAAAGGTGGAACTTTTCCTGAAGTGTGACTCATCCCCCAAAAGAAAAAAAAAAATGCATATACGCATCCTTTCATTTTATTTAACAAATTGCCTACTTTGTATTTTAGTTCAGTAAGTCTTGCTCATCTCTTTCTAATGTGTCACACTTGTATGATTGCCTAATACCGCTGAACTAAGACAGCAGCAGCAACTTGTGCAATGCCCGATCTCCTTTGCATCATTAGGGACGGTCTATGAAGCAAATGTCATTAACTTGTGAGGAAAGGAAGCAAAACTGACGAGCCCTCATTGACAAACTCCCCTCCATTTGTTCATCAGTCTTTATTAAATAGCAAATTTAATATCAACATCCTTGCATAAGACAAGCCACTGAAGTCTTTCACCATGAAAATTAATGCTGTTTAAAATTAAACTTGCCTTTGGGTTTCATTTAAAAATTAACATTGTAATCTTTGTATGCTATGTTGTGAAGCCTAAATGAATGCTAGATAATGGAAATAATGAGACACGGGAGCATGTGTAGGGGTACACTGTAGTTCATGCAGTGAAGTGTTAATTAATGTAACCAGCGCTGAGAAATCACAGAATTTATTTCTGCTCTTTTTCTCTCTTCTGCACAATGTGAAAGACCATGGAACAGTGATGTGACAGCAGAAATCGGGGTCTTTCCATGCAGATTATTCACTTAGATTTGCTGGAACAAAATATTAAATAATAAGTTTCTTGGTGCAAATGTATAATTCATTTCCATAGCTGACTGCATTAAAACAAGATAAGTAGTAAATCCAGTGAAATCTCACACAGGTACCTTTAAGCAACTACTTCAGAAAGCCAAAGCACAGTGTGGATTTCCCCAGTAAAGGAGCATATCTTCTTAAGGAGTAGTACCTTCTTGTCATCAAATTCTTGCCATTCAGTTCTCTAACCTCTGCAGTATTAGCCTGTTTCTGTGACAGTATATGAAAAGAGTGGTGTCTAGTTACTACTTTAAAAGCCAGGATTTATATTTATTTGAAACAATCTGTTACATTTCTAATTTAGCATTTCTAATTTCAGCATTTCAAAGATGTGCAGTAACTAACTTTGTGTTTGTATAATCCACTATTTCTAACCCACCTCACATTTTATTTCAGAAACAGGTACTGGTATGAAATAAACATGAGAAGTCCTCACCATTATTTGAAAAGTGACAAAATACTTTGTCCTTTATTTAAATTGTGTTCTTGAGGATTTTCCCTTGAAAATACCTCTTTGTCCTCCTTTCTTATACCTATGAGTGGGTAAGAGAGACATTCCCTGCTCTAGGTTACTGTCTCTATGCTAGGAAATATGGGTTAGAAGTGGCAGAGTGTCTGTACCTCACAGACATCCAGGTGCATGAAAAAAAATGCAACCAAGAATCAAAGAGGTTTTCTACCTGACTGCAGAATGATTAAAAACATAAAACCAGTAATAATGTAAAAAAAACCTGTCAGGGTAATTTTTTTACCTGGATGGTATCTCCTTCACAAAAGTAGATGAGTCTTTAGGCTAAACGTTTCATATGGAAGTAGTTATTTTCCCCTGGAGTTAGACCTATGTGCACAGAAAACTGTCTTTCTGGAATACCTCTGTGTGCACTATGATTTGAAGTCAACATCTATAGTGCTTCTTTAACAGAGTGTCCGGGGCTTCTGTGGAAAATGAGTAGCTCACACCTAACCACAGAGACAAAAGTGTGCAGCTGCTCCGATGCTGAATAGTAAATGGAGTCTTTGTCTAATTGACTAGTATAAGCAGAAAGGAATTGGATGCTACACTGAAAATGTACATAAAATACCTGCCTTTCTACTGAAGCCTTCCTGTGACCACAAGTATGTGCAGTAAAAAAACTTTCACTTCTAAATGATTTTGAAACTTGAGTAGAAGAGGAGCCACCTACAGGTCCCTGAACTTCGCTGTTGATATTGCATACTTATGTCTGCCAGTATTACCTGCGTCTATTTTTAGGATCCAACTCTAGAGATCATTTGTGTTTCCCAAAGTAAAACACTTGCTTGATTGCAGTACTATGTTGGAACCATGCAGTCAAACAGCATTCTCTCCCCCATGTTTTGATTTTCATGGGAAGAGAACTCCTCTCTGCAGAACTAAGAAAATTCATGACAAAGAGTTCATTTCTAATGTGGCTGATGAAGGGATGGGAAGTCCAAAACCATCTTAGTGAATGAACACACCATAAACACAGTTGAAGAAGGTGATCCAGCGAGACTGTACATGAGTGCAGAAGAGAAATGCTGGCCTGTAGAAAGAGATGAAGATGTGTAACTTGTCCCCCGTTATTAATGAGTTAGGAGCTGAGGAGAGGCCTGCGGGTTACTCTTTCCTGATTCTATTACTGAAACTATTTGCCTAAAATAATGATAAGCTTTGATGGATCACCAGATGATTTACACTGAGAATAACATTGTCTAGAAAGAACTCTGTACACCTACAAGAAACCTGGTTTGAAGAACTGTTGCCAATGAAAATACATGAACATTATCTTAATTTCTAACCCCAGTAACACATGTGAAAATAAAACTGAGAAAATGATTATTCTGAATACAGTCAAGACATCAAATCAGCAAATGCATAGTTCATAGTTTTGTGTATGGGATATTACTATGTACAAAAGCAACTGGACACAGTGGTTCCTGGTGATGTTTCACCTTTTGAGAAGAAATCTGGAAAACAGTGAGTTAATTAACAAAATGAAGCAGAAAATGCTATGTAACTGTGTCCTCCAGTAGCAGGAAGGAACAAAACCATATGAACACAATGTGTTTGTCTTAGTCTTAACACGACAAGAGAAAACATAGTTTTCTCAGCCACATGCAAATCTGGCTTCTCTCTCATTCCTTTCCAGAATGAAGATATCTTTTGATTTATGTTCAACCAGAACAGAATGATCTGTCTTGTGGAAAAGTTTCTTCTTCATACCTCCCCAGCTCAAATGCTTTTTGTCACTTACCTGGTCCTTATGCACAGTGAGGACAATCCTACTTTGGGGAAAAAATTTGATTAGAGCTTATGCAATGCAGCTTCTATTGGCTTTGAACAAACTTGCTAGAGCAAGCAGGAGGTGAGTTATTACAAATAGCACTAGCAAAGTGCTGCTTGGTAAGTGGCTGGTGTTAGCCTCCCTGAGCTCTGTTTTGCTGCAGATAGTTTCAGGGTTGCTCAGGTACAAATACAAGAACAGCAGCCATCAAATTCTTGCCTGCAATAAAGGTCTTTTATGCTGCTTTGACACTACTGTATTGCCATACTCTAGTTATAACTGTAATTTACACCTACTTCATCCTTTTTTATGCTGCTGGTGCACTGTAAAGCCAGCTTGATGTGAATAAGGATCAGTGAGAATTAGATTCCACTTTTAAAATTATTTTTTTCTTTCCTAGCCACCCCTGTAAGCCCTCATCTTTCTCTTTGGCTGCGCTTCTTAAAAGTAGGCATGTGACCATTGCACTGCTCGGCGACCTAGGAGATATTTTATGTGATGGATTTTTTTCTGAAAAGCTTGCAATCAACATATAAGCAATTAGAGGCCACTTTATTTCCTGGCAGTACTAAGGCTCCTGCTGTCTGGTTTAGTACTGGCAGATGCAAATAAGGCTTTGAAAGGATCACTGTAAGTCATTCAGACTGATGTAGTCCTTTCATTTCCCACAATGCATTCAAATCCACATGAAAATCTGTCTCACATGGTATCAGTAGTCAGCCAAAGCTCTGTCCTTGGATTGCTTCATTTATGGTAAAAATCGCATACTATTTAACCTGGAAAGAAAAGAAAATGCAAAACAATATCCTCGGAGTCCAAACGACAGAAGAGTTCTGTTATCATGATGCAGGAGTTTTAATTATTCTGAGCTTGCACCTTCAGAGCTAGTCATTTCTCAGCCCAATTAACCTGTCCTATTGTACAGTCCATGTAAGGCATAAGGCAATTAACATTTGTGCCATAAATAAACAATTAAGGAATGTTTTGATTTCTGGTTACACTTTTTGTCATTCAAACTGCACTGCAGTTTCTGCCTACAAGGGATTTACTCTTTTAAGCACTTCCTATTTCATTACCAAGTGTCTTTCGCCTTTCTTACACTCAGCAACGCACCATATATAAAGCTTTAAAAAGGTGCTAGTTCACCGATGTAACAGGCAAAGAACAGAAATCACAAGCATCCCTAATCCTTTAGTAACTTTTGTCATGAGGTACTGTTTAATTTTACCAAATCTTTAAAGAAATAGTGAGAATGTTTTCCAGTTTTATTCTGGAGTTTATTGTAACTGAGGACAAACTTTGGTCCAGATTTGCAAACTAATTTCACCCCATGCCTTTATTAGCTAATGTTTGTCCAGGCTCTGAAACACTGCAGTTCTACGTTATTGACAGGCATTCTCCTTATTAATATTTCTGACAACGCTAATGGCTTTATATCTTTCTATTCACTAGTGAATTTTGTTAGGTATAGGTACAATGTTTCTGGACGAGGAGTAGACTTCTGTACCAGTGATGATCTTGGGTCATTTTTATGACTCTGATAATAACCACTGCTTTGATTAATGCTATAATTTTTTAATAGATACCTATAAAATAATTATAATTTATAGGGCCCATAGATTATCATTATTGCACCAGAAATTCATAGTAAAATGTGACTCATGGAATCATTCAGGCTGCTAATGGAACTAGTTAATCACATCTATTAATGTCATTAGCTCATTAATGACTAGTTAATAATTAGTTAGTGACATCTATTCAGGCAGTTTATGGTACTAGTTCTGTAATGATGTCCCAGTAGGTAGGTTCCTATGCAAGTAGAACCATTGAGGTCAATAATGTCTTTCACGGACATGAGGGTTAATCTGTAGACTTATCATTGCAACATTACACTATAAAGCCACGGATGGAATAGAAGTGAATGGAAGTGAAAGAAAGGCAGGGTTTTAGGATTCCTAGATATTAAAAATATTTGTAACACAATCCAGCGTTGCAACTGTCCAAGGATAAAAATGACTTAGAACTACTATTAGGTACATGGTTCTGTTAAATATGTAACAACCAAAAGGAAAGTAAATAAGAAATCTGTGCATTGTAATTATTTCAGTATATTCAAGCAGATGGATTACATCAATATTTTCTAGCTTTCAGCATTCTATGGTTATGAAATGGGAATTACAAGTTCCTGTAGTATCGAGCCATCTTTACTTAATCATACATTAAAAGAACTCCACAAATCTTGTAAGTTCAATCATTCTCCATTAAATGCAGCCTGGATATTGAAATTCACCACTCTTTCAAATAATAAATGCAGTTTCCATTATTTTTGTTGTTATTTATATGAAGCATGAAAAATTCTGGGATGCTATTGCTAGCATGCAAAAAAGAGGACACAAAGATTTCTAGGAAAAATGTTCATTCAGGTAAGAAATGGCTTAAGTATAAATAATCAGTCTGAAAGAAAAAGCAGAAGTTGTCAGCAGATGACACATGCTACCTAGTTTAGCACCATCTTAAAAAAAAAATAAAATATGTACATTTTCCTATTGACAAAATGTACGCATACACTGACAATAAAATTAAATAAGTGAACATCTTAGCATATTTGTCCCCAGGAGAAAATCTTATTTCTTTTTGCAGAAGTTATATGATATGAGAGTAGTCTGAGCAATAAAATGGCAAAAGTCCCGGTGGACAGATGATATTTTCTATGAGAAACTGCCACTGTAAATCATACCAGTTGCAGATTACTGTGTGTTTGTGTTTATTCTCCATGAGCCATATACATCCTGGAAATGGCTTGTATTTTGAATGTAAATTGTCAACTGTGTGAATTTCAGCTCATGCAAATATGAAAACCTATTTCATAACCATTATTCAAATGCTTTTTAACATAGTAGTTTTCATTGCTTGCTAAGTGCTTTCCCACACTTCTTCCTAAGTAGGAAAACAATATGAATGGTGCCCATCTGTTCTTGTATGATTTTTATTTCAAGGCTATTTTAATTGGTTTACTGGTTCTGACAAAATGAATAGAGTGCATTTACAGACTGAAATTTCCCTGTACGCTATGTATTCTGGAGTCCACAATCCATTTTGCAAAAATCAGTGTTTGTGGGAAAGCAGATGGTAACAAGGCAGTACCTCTAGTCTCTGCAGGAGTTCAGCAGGTGCCACACAATAGCACATTTGTGAGAACAGTCATGTTCTTCTTCAGGGAGGAAGGAGTCTACAATAAATACCAATGATATTTGATCCAGTAGGTAACAGCCTATTGGACCTTAGATAACAAAATAATTCATTCACAAAATAAACACTGCAACTACGTTCCAAGACAGAGAACTTCAAAGATTGGTATGTCTGAAATTTTTCCTCTGTTCAGTAAATTTATCTCAAAAAATGGTCTGGTTTCTCTCTGATACTGAAATGGAAATAAACAAAATAAAAAAAGTGGCCACTGTGCTGTTGTTTATAGCAGTAAGTACTATGCTGTGAACATTAAAATACAGTGTTCAGTTTATCCAGTGACAGGGTTTTATGTTGCCTCTGACTTTTCCTGTGAGGAAGAAATGATGAAATCGTATTCCATCTGGTTAAGCAGTTATTCTGTATCTTCTTTCCTTTCATTGTCAGATGTTCCAGGCCTAAGGCACTTTATCAGTATCCAAAACAAAGTATAAAAGAATAGCTGCATTAATCTTAGCAACTGAAATATTAGTTTCTGTTAGAGTATGCTGACTCTGTGCTACAAGACTACTCTAATTTTCTACCTGTCTTCCTGTACTCTGAAACACCAGACACATTGCTATGGAATATCAACCTTCAAAAGAGCTGAGCATTAACCTGGCAAAGATTTTAGATATCTGATTTGTCAACCAACAAACAATACCAGAAATATGAGTTTAATCTTTAAAAAAATAATAATAAAAAAACCCCATATATGATCTACAAAGAAGCTGACTTAAGCTTTGCAAAACTTACTATTACTTTAACTATTTTGGAAATCAATTCATAAAATCATATAACGTTCCGAGTTGGAAGGGACCCATGAGGAACACTGAGTCTAACTCCTGATTCCACACAGGGCAACCTAAAAGTTAAACCATATGTCTAAGAGAATTATCCAAACACTTCTTGACCACTGACAGCCTTGGGGCCATGAACATTTCTCTGGAAAACTTGTTCCAGTGCTTGACCACCCTCTCAGTGACAAACTTTCTCTTAATACCCAGTTCAAAATGCAGGTGGCCAAGCCTCTTGAAGATTTGACTTTTAAGTGATTTTAGTACATGTTAACTGTACCTTTTGCTTGGTGGATACAATGCTTGTTGCCATAAGTGGTTCTTGGTTCAAAATCTGTTTTACTTCAGCGAAAAAGTTCCAGGTGCTTTTAATGAGTTTTGGCCAAAACTGAAGCCCAAGAAGACTCTTACGCACATACTTCGTTCATGGGATCATTCCCATCAAAGTCAAACTAAAAATAAAACTGATGTCATGTTTTCGTACTGAACTGGAACCTTGTTATGTCAACAGGCATTCTTCTAACCACTAATTTCTTAATGAGGGAGATGGAAATAAACTACATTTCACAGAATATCTGCTACATTATTGTAAAAACTGATTTATTCTAGTCCTTAAAAAAGCTCCTCAGATAAATCAAAAAATAAATCCAAGGATTTTGACATTAGTTGGCTCATGTTGTAAGACTACCTCAGGGCTGTGAGACTCATCTGATTTACAGTTATATAATTGAGAGCAGAGCTGGCCTTTTATCTTAAATTATCTCTAAGAGAGTGCCAAATCAGATAGCTCTTTTAAATCAACGTGCTCAGGATTTACCATACTGTAATGTGTATAGGCTGACCCTGGACTGCCAGCCTGTCAGGAACAATCATCAGCTGGAAGCTCCAGGTCATGGGGTATTCTGAGAGTTTTTTCCTCTCTTTAACACTGGGCCTGACATATAGCTGCAATCAACAGTGGAGATATTGAAGCTTACATTATTTATTAACTTTCTGTTATACATATTTGGATTGTTCAAATTCCTGGGGCTTATCCTACTTTCTCTGAAATCCTGTTTGTCTACAGGAATTTGATTTACAGATGATACCAGATTTATTTTCAGTGACAGTGTGAGAAGAAACTTCATCGTTAACTCTTAATTCACTCTCACAAGAATTTCTTATCACTTGGCCCCTTTGACCACAAAATGCATGTTAGACTGTTTGCATTCTATCCCGTCCCTGTTCAGAAAATAGTATGCTATTTCATTATTTTTGCTTCCAAGCTAAGGGTCTAAACCCAGTTAAGGGGTCTAAAAAGACATGATGGCCCCCATCAAATACCTAGCATTACCTTCCAGATGTTGGAAAAGAAGTGTGATCCTGCAAAAGGATGTTAAACTGAATATTCTGAATTTTAAATTTTTATATAAAAATATTTTTATTGACATTCAAATTTAAGTACTTTTCTAGAAAAAACATGCATGCATACAGGTTGCTACTTATTGAAGATAATGGGAAATTGAGATGAATCAGATAATGGATACATCAGATAATAAGGTTACTACAAGATTCAAGAAGGGTACTGTCAGAAATTTCCAGGTGACTTTTCACAGAAGGAGCTTGGAATCAGAAGGACTCACAAGAATCTTCCATGTAGGACCTAATTCTACTCTAGAACTTATGCAAATACAGTGCACCCAAAGTCCAGGTGTAGAGGAACTGGAGAGAAATTCCAGGAACCTGGAGTTATCAGGGGCAAAGACTTTAGAAAAGTGACAACTTCTGGATTCAGCTGACATTAAAAACAGTTTAAGTATGTCTGTGTAGAGCAGCACATGACTTATGAAAGTCTGACTAGCTCTACACTTGTGTTATCCATAGCTCACTCCATTATTTCTGCATCCAACGCATGTGCATGATCCTTGCACAACCCGACTGAATCTTTGACAGATGATCAAGAGCTGTCACTGTTTCTGTTCACTTTCAAACTGTTTTGTACTTTGGTTTGACATTTTGAGTAGTTGATTTCTTAAACTGAGAAAGTACACTCAATTTTATCCAGTTTTTAAAGCTTTTTATAATTTTTATCCACAAAGTCTTTTTGACAGTATGAAGAAAATGCAATAAATACAGTATATAAATGTATCTCAGGTTTTAATAATGCCTAATTTATATGGTTGAGATTTTCAAAAGAACCACAGTGAGCTACAACTCTCAATTAATTTGAAATGCTAACTTGCTTACACTGTTCTGGAAATCCTACTCCTAATATGTCCCGGTACAGAAGTTGAATATAGTCAGATTTCCAATGCATTTTAGGTTTTACTGCACATCTCTCTTCCTGACATATTTTTATAGTATTATTCTGTCCCTCTCTTCACTTAAGTTACAGGAGAGTGCTTTTTTCAAGGGATTATCTTAGTTTGTTACAGAGCGGGACATGAGACTCTAAAATAATTTGATCTAGAACAATTTTCCAGGTGAGCTTCTACAGCATACTTCATCCTAGGCATGTGAATACTGGTAAAATCAAATTGTGGATGAAAATCTTGGTCCTGACACACTGCAGACTTTGAAATGACAAGGGAAGCACAATTGAGATTGAGCTGAGAATAATAATAAGTTTAGCACCAATATTAATATAGCCCATCAACTAAAAGTGGTGCTTTATTGTTTTGATCAGTGATGCCACTGAATGATAAAGGCTAAAGACAAGTTTTGTAAAGGCTTCTGCTCTCACAATGTAAATTTTCAGAACGTGATGCACAACACTGGCAGTTAGGGTAGCATCCTTAAAATTTCTAATGCATCTACGTTTCTCTTTTGGGTCATGTGCACAAGTGGTCTCAGATGATACCATGCTACTTAGCTAATTGTCTTGGGGGTTTCATGGTCTAATCCTCCACATCTGCCTGAAGCAGAGTGAGGAATCTGGCTTTCACACATACTAGGCTCTCCAGCAGCCTATGGAGTGAAAACTGTCTCTTCTCTTCCTCTCTGCTGAACTGAACATAGCTCCCTTCATTCCTCAGAATCTTGTATAAAGACCTGATGTTTTGGCTCCAGTCAAGTGTAGGACACTTAAATGTTGCATTGCTGAACCTAAGGGTTTTGATAGACAGACTTTGTGAATCTTAAGCTGACCCAAAGGTCAGGCAGTTGCCTTGTCAAGTTTTGCCACTGCCAAACACCAGTCAGGCTCAAAAGAATTACCAGACTGGAACATGTGTCTCACACATCTCCATACAATCTCAAAACACCTTCAGTGCAAAAGCTTGTATCTTAATTACAAACCTGCCTTCCCTGCCCCTTTGAGATGACACGTGAGAAGTATCTCCAAAGCATCTGAGCACAGGAACACATTCAGTTTCTTTGCTCTGTTCTCAGGGCAGTAAACTCTGTGCGAAGGACTTACTGTGTTGCTAGAATTGCCATGGCCAGATTAGTCGACTTTATTAAATGGTATATGCTTAGCAAACGCATTTATGCAAGCTTTGAGGCAGAACTCCATTTTAACAAGCAATATAGCAGATTCCTCTGATGAAAAATCAATGTCATGCCTAACTTCCCCTTTCTCCTCACTGCTCCAGATTTGTATGTATCCCAGGTCATTTGGATTTATTTAAACTAAATCTATGAATTATGACATCAGTGTAGGTTACCCCCATAAGAAATATGACTGGAAGGTGGGAGCGCAATGAGATCCATGGTGTCTTCTCCCATTCCCATGTTATCACCTTTTCATTCTGAAAGTGGGCTGGACAAAATAGTCAGTTTTCCCAGATTTTCTTTTGCGAAATGGGAACTGTAAATCCTCACTAGCATTTAGATCATATGATATATGAAGAATTGTAAACTACATGGTGAAATTTCATTATTCTCACCGTATCAAACGGCTGATTTAGTAGGACTATTAAACTAAGTTTGCACAGAGCATTGAAATGTGGTTTATATCTGTTGCCATCATAGTCACCATACATTGTTATTAGAATGACTTCTCTCCTTTATCTCTCTTTGAAGCTCAGTGGTGCAGAATCCAGGTTGTTAACAGATGTCATGCCTTGGAGCTTGATTGTCATTGCTCTTCAGTTATTTTGGACTGGGAACTTAGTTACTGAAGCAAGGGGTTTCTTCACAAGTTTGTGGAAAATTAGTGCTATTTCGTACTGAAAACATTTATAGAAGTCAGTATTCTCAAAAATAATGACAACACTGTAAGGATATAGTTATCATCAAACAAATGATGTAAGGTGTATTTAATGTAGAAAACTCAGGTAAAAAACAGTTCTAAATAAAATGTTGCATTTAAAGAGTAGTTCAGTAATTTGTTCAGTCATGAAACGGTGGTGTTTTGGTGATATATTCAGTTGTCATACTACGGCACTAGTTTTGTTTTATATTCCACGGGGCTGTCTAAATTCCCTGTTGTAACTTAATGAGTAGAGATGAAGTTTCCATCAGTGAAACGGCAGTGAGGAAGAAAGATTTTTCTTTCCCTTGTTACCGATATTTAATTTGACTTATATCAAGAATATTTTTCCTCTGGGACCCTAAACACTAAGAGTAAACAGCTATATATATTGTGGTCTTTTCCCCCTCTAAGTTGCACATGACTACATCCTCTCTTCTGAATCGTTAAAGAATAAAGCCTTACATATGCACTAACAGACAGCTAAATAAAGACACTGAATTACTGAGGCAAATGCCTAGTAAATTGAGGAGGCTCATAAGACAGAAAAAATAGTAAACGCTAGTTGGTTTGACATTAGTAAGATAAGGTAATACATATGGTCTAGGTATCTTGGGAATAGATTATGAATTTTAGGAATAAGGAATAGTAATGTCTCATAATTCACCCAAGGACATTAATCTCTGCATGTAGAATTTGCTTCAGAAGGAAAAAAACATCCCTTAAAGTCTAAAAAGATAAAATCACCCCCCAAAGTTTAGAGGCAGCACATTATCTAGAAAATGAGGGGGCAGGTATTGTAATAATTAATCAATTAAACCATGTTACCTGCAAATACAATGAAAAAGCAGATTCACCTCCTATGTAAAATCTTTAGGCATGGTTTCAGTATTTTATATTACACTGGGAATCGAATTTCCGGAAACAATCAGCGTGATTGGAGAAGACAGCCAAAATAATTGGAATTCTAAAAAATTACCACCACTGACATTTGAGTAAGGAAATTAGTTCATACTGGAGGTAGACTAAAAGAAAAAAAAAAAAAAAAGTAAAACCAAAGTTAACTCCAGCAAAGTATTAAAATGCATATCAAGAGCTCCAACTGCACTTCTTAAATATAATAGTGCTCAACAAGTTTACGGCTAGCTTTTACAACCCCCCTGTACACATCCTGCAATACATATAGAGTGCTGGATTCTTGATATATAATATACAACAACTATTGCAAGTAATAATATCTGATAGAGATGTCAAGGTCTTAAGGACTGTGATGATAGAAAAGGGCAGCCCAGAGGGGTGACTACCAGGTATGTGAATAACTGAGTTTAAGGTATCAGTGAGGACTGAATAGACGCTTGTGCACATAGTGATGTGTCTGTTAGGAGCAAAAGATAGAGCTCTTACAGCACCTTGATAATCCCTGCAGAGTCCTTGAGAAGATAGTAGTGATTATATACACACAGTTACTAATAACAGAAGAAAGACCAGGTCAGGGGAGCAACATAATAAACCTTTTGATAGGAGGTGAGAAAGTTGAACTGCCATGGTGTTTTCTTCATGTTCCTAACATCAAAAGGAAAGCAAATCCTTGTAAGGGAGTAGGGATTTAAACTTTTTGTATTAGAGAGAAACTTTAGGAGTAAACGGAGCCTTCGCAGTGAGGGACAGCTACACAATACAAAGTGGAACCAGTGCTTAAAGTTATGATAGGGAACTGAGAAGAGAAAAGGCTACTTAAAATTATTCATGATGCAATTTTGAAGCCATTCTGGATGTGTTTACACAAATAAAGGCTAGGTTAGGCATAAAAAAAATCAGTAAAAGTCAGCAAAGAACAGCCAAAACAAAATCACATTTGAGAAGGACATGGAAAATAAGGAGCAAGATCAGGACCAAATGAATACATGGCTCTCTATAAATAAAGAGAAGGTGTTGTGATTTCAGCCCAGCCGGTAACAAAGGACCACCAGCCA